>NW_010231934.1:0-416 GCF_000690775.1 Eurypyga helias | reverse complement strand
GCTCTGCGCCCTGTCCAGCTCACGGGCCCCGCGGGCTGCGCCACCGCGTCCGGGCACCTGTGGTCACGACAGAAGTCCGATGGGTTTTGTACCGAGACGCGAGCCGTGGCAAGGCTTGTGTACACATTAGCGCAGACAGTCGCAGGGCACACTTTCTCGCTGCAGTCCCAGGCTGATCTGTAACCCAATCGGTGCTATAGACCTCGGCGCCCACCCCTCAAAAATAGAAGTATGTAGCCTCTCAGTGGTCATGTCTCCGTTGATCTGAAATGTGTAAATGGTATTCATCATACCTGCATTCATGTTCATAAAGTAAGGCCGTTGAATTCTGTTGCTGAAAATAAGACAAGGAACTGACACAGTGGTAAATGAATCTTACCTGTCAAAACATAGCTTCAGGCACTGGAAGGTGCTAT
>NW_010231933.1:4484-8255 GCF_000690775.1 Eurypyga helias | reverse complement strand
TGGAAGAGGGTGGGCTGTTGGTGCTCTTCTGAGAGTGCTAAGGGGAGTCCTGGGTAGCTGGGGAATGGGTGTCTAAGATGTTGGCACCTGGAGAGGTGTCGCTGCCTGTCTCTCTAGGTGGTACAGTTCCCAAGCTGTTAAATCTTACCGCAACAGCACAAAAATCCTTGCCAGGGCACTGCGATGGCCACAAAGCTGGGGGATGACACCTGAGTGTGTATGGTTGTAGGGTATTCCCTCACCAGCTCAATTTCTTGCCATTGTCACAGGGCTGCCGGCTGCCCTTCCCGCCCTGCCTCTGGAGCTTACCATCCTTTACAACTCCCTGCTTTTTACCATGGGAGCATCCGAGACTGCTGTCGAGGGAGAAGCAGAAGGAATACGCCAGGGGCTCCTCAGGGGTAAGGAGGCTGTCATCCGTGCTTTGGAGATGTGTGGTGCCTGGCTAGAGGCCGGGGGGGCTGTTAGCAGGGAAGCCTGGCTCTGCCTGGAAGGGTAGGAGGTGGGGCAGCTTGCAGCCAGGGACGATGTGCAGCTGCCTGTCTGCTTGCTGCTGGTGGGAAAACCTGCCTATGGGTTTTAAGGGAAATGAGAGTTTTCAAGGCACAAGGTGCCACATCACCAGCAAAATTTCAGTGACGGTAGAAAACAAGTGTTTTCTTCATACTATGTTGTGCTGGCTTCCAAGAAAACTCCCTGGGACAGGCTGCAAGTCAGAGGAGGATCCGTGGTGTTGGCACGTGTGGCCTCAGGAGGACCCTGTGCAGCCAGAGTCATAGCTCTGAACTGTGCGTCCTCTCCGGAGCGTGCCTCTTCACTCCACTGTCCAAAAGCTTGGTTTCCGTGCCACTGAGGCTGGGCAAGCCCTGTAGCTCCACTCCTTCCTTTGCTACGAGGAGCCCCGTGTGTGCTTGAGACCTTCTCTCCCTCTTGGGAGGGTGCCTGTAACAGGGCACCAACCTGTTGTCTCACGGCTGGGGGTCACATTTTTTTTTTCCAGTTCTGGAGGCCTGTGGGGCCGGTGGGCAGGATCTTGGCAGCGAGGAGCTGTGGCGGAAGGTGCTGCAGGAGGTAACTGCGGAGGAGCTGCGGGCACCTTTGCACCGACTGGGTGCCCTGCAAGCAGCGTGGTGGCTGGCAGCCAGGCGCCTGGGAAGCACCGCTGGCCTCTTCTGGCTCCTGCGCAGCGCCGAGGTAACGGGCCATGGGTGGGTGGCGCGCAACTCCTGGTTACCCGCACTGGAGTGTCTGCACAAATACAGGCACCCGCGAGCTCGCTAAAGGAGGCGGAGCTGGCATATGTACCGTGTTTGTCCTAAACTCCACTCTGCAAAACATTGCTGTGGTGTTTGGAGACCAAAGCCCGTCAGTGCTGCCCAGTCAGCGTGGGTGATCCTCTCCCTGGGGTGCCAGCGTAGCCTAATGGTCCTGAGTGCCTGAACATCTCCTGCCGGCCGGGGCACCTTGAGCAGGGGAGATGGGGGCTGCAGGTGGTGAGCAAGCTGTGAGCGGTGGGATGCGTGGGAAGCCTCCCTGCTGATTGTGAGGGTTGTACGAAGGCTGCTGAGGGGGTCCCACCTTGACAAATGCCTTTTGACAGTACTTGGGCCTGCCTTGCCAGGAGGTGCAGCTCTCCCTGAGGTGCTGCCCCGGGCCAGGCAGGTATCAGTGCAGCGAGGGGGGTTGCAGCTGACGTGAGGGGGTGGTAGGACACTGCCACCCAGCGCAAAGGGCACCATCAGAGGGTTTGGTGGGACCTCTGTTTCCCCATGCCATTAGATTGGTGTTCCCTGCTCTCCTTCAGCATTCCCTGCTCTCTCTCCTCTGTACATTCATAGGACCCGGGGAGAGGTTGCTGCAATGAGGCGGAGAACGAACTCCTCTCCCTGCTCAAGGCATGGCAAGTACCTGCTGAGGGGGACTCCCTGCCCCTTGCCCAGAGCGCCGAGGACTTGAAAGAGATCCTCTGCACCACAGCAGCTTTCCTGCAAGGTTTGTGTGGAGGAGGTACTCATGCTAGCACAGCTTCCCACTGCTCTCCTGTCCCAGGACCCCTTCTCTTTGCCCTTCTCCTGGTTTCTTTTCCCAAGCAAACTGGCCCTTGGGGCTTGGAAGAGGGCCTGGGATCAGCCCGTGGATCTTAAGTTTGCTCTTTGGTATCCAAAGAGTTTCTTTGCTTTTCCCCCAGCCAAGCCTTTCTCTGCAATGTCACAGGGTTCTCTGCTTGTCTCTGGCTTTAGGTACGTGTCAGGGCCCGCAGCAGTCTTATGTAAAGCAGAAGGCTGGCAGGGGACTTAGGAGGAATGTCCTTTCTTCTGTCTGTCTTCTGGCACTTGCTTTGTTGCCAGCACATTGATCCCATTGGATTACGGTGCTCCGGGAGCCAGGCAAAGCTGCTGTGCAGCTGTGTAGCCTGGTGTCGCAGCAGGTGATTGACTTCATCAGACTGTTGTGTTCTATTCCACTCCTGGTTTTCCCTCGCTTGCTGTCCTGACAGCCGCAGCAGCTCCAGGGACAGCCAGCGCTCAGGCTGTCCCGGGGCCTGCCCAGGAGGAGGGAGGGCGGGAGGTGCCCACAGGTGAACCTGCCCAGCACCCACCTCTGCCCTGGTTCTGGGACAAGGCAGGTATCCTGGTTATCCAGGCTTGGAAGCTGCTGTCTGATAGATGTTCCTGTGGAGTGGTGCGTTCCCTTGCAACACCAGCAAAGCAAAGACGGCGCCATCCCACTGTGCCCTGCTGGGTGTGGAGGACACCGGGCAGGGCCCCGTGGCACTGGGAAGAGAAGGACACGTGTTTGGCTCTGTTCTAGGGCTGCAGGAGCTGGAGGCTGGGAACTTCCCCACTGCCCTCTCCCTCCTTCAGGAGGCTGCAGGAGGATTCTGCTCCAAGAGGGTCCTGGCCCAGATCTACACCTGCCTTGGCTGCTGTGCTCAGCGAATGGTAATGGCTGGGCTGGGCCTCGCCGTCCGTGAGGAGAGGGGAAAGGCAGCCTAGAGTGGGGCGGGGAGGCCCAGGCTGGTGTCCACGGGGCCCTGCCTGGTCCCAGGCTGCTGCAGGAAGATGTCTTGAGCAGAAATTGCCCTTGGCGAGCAGCAAAATCCAGGCAGGGATTTTGTCTGAGCGTAAAGGGCTGCTGCAGAGAGAATCTCTAAACCATCCTGAGGAGGGCTGCCCTTGCTCAGTGGGGATGGCTGGGGAAGCAGAGCAGGGATCTGGATCCCGCTGAACAGTGAAGACGTGAGCAAGATGTCCTTGAAAGATGCACCTTTTCCCATCTAACTAGGGCAAGCCTCAGACAGCCCTTCAGCACCTGAAACGGGCCCTCCGCATAGACTTCCAGTGCCTTCCCGCCCTGTCCCATGCGGCAGCAGTATACCATGAGCTGGGGGAGACCGACGCGGAGCTGCAGGCCCTGGCTCTGCTCTACGAGGTTTGTCTGCTTCCTGTAGTTCCGGTTGGATTGTTGTCCAGCAGAGCCTGCACAGGGCTTCGAGCAGGTTCCTGCCTTCTGGGGTGGCTGTTTGACCCTGGAGTAGTCCCCAGGATAGGCTACAGTGAGCCAGCCAATGTGCTGCCCTCAGCAGTGGGTGGGAAGGAACCCAGCGAGGTCTGAAATTCCTCCTCAGCACCTGACTTAGATGTGACAGGACCTTTGGGTCCCAGTTTGATGTTCTTGGCAGCTTGGAAGAAGACGTTATGTACGCTCTTATGTCAGAAAGTATCAGTCTCTTCATACAGCCTCTAATAGTGAAGAGGCATTTCAAAGGCA
>NW_010231933.1:2934-4467 GCF_000690775.1 Eurypyga helias | reverse complement strand
AAAAAAGCCATAGCCACCTTGGTCTGCTGGAAGCAGCGGGTCGCAGCAGCAGACACCGAGTTGGCTCTTCAGCTGTTTGAAATCCTAAGATACAAAGACAGCTGTGGGGAGGGATCTCATTACGAATGGCCCAAGATCTGGCCTACCTAGGTCTGTGGCTGCAATGGGAGATGGTGTTCCAGGCAGCTCGGAGCACCTTGAACTAAAAACCTGAGGTGATTCAGGTGATCTTGTGCATCTTCTGATGCAGTCTGGACAGCAGAAGTCTGCCTGTCCCTGTGTGATCCCGGTTGCTCGCCTGGGTGCATCGCCGGCAGCCAGAAGTGGCAAGTGATTGCAGCTGCTCGGGACTTAACCGTGTTGTGTTGACCATGTTTTCTGTTCCTGTTTCACAGGCTCTGGAAAAAAACCCTCCAGCAACTGCTTTCTCTAGTCCATACTTCCTTATGCGAACAGAGCTCCTTGTCCACACACCCATACTAGCTTCTCTCCTCCGCCATCGCCACCCCTCTGAAGTGAAGTACCTGCTGGCACAGCGATGTCTCCAGGACGGGAGGTAACAGCACATCTGGTCTGCTTGCAACATGCTGCTTGTTTGGGCTCTGCGGTTTTCCCTGTGCTCCTGGAAATCATCCAGTTCGGTACTGCTGTTGTGGGCCTGCTCAAAGCACGGGTATCATGACGAGAGCGAGTGCAGGGCAGGGAGAGCCTGTGGGAGATCCAGGTTCCGCCTGGCTGCTGGCTGGCACTCCTTGGGATCCCACTGCTCCTTCCACCACATCTCCTGTCCCCATTGCAGGGTGGCTGATGCAGTGGAACATTACTTTGATTTTCTGGCTCTGCTTCAGGAGGAGCTGCAGCAGCAGGTAGGTGTCCTGGTGAAGAGCTCCCTCGGTGACTTGGTAGATGAGGTTTGGGCTGGCACCTCTGACCTGTGGCGCATCGGCCTTTGGATTCAGACCAGCAGCCCTGTCACTGTGGGGAGCCACTGTCAGCCTGGTTTTGGATGCTCTTTTCTTCAAGAGTGGGGATTTGCCACCTTGGCTTTGCAGAGCTGTTAGTGCTTCACAGACTCTGTCTCTGTCAGGCTCCAGTGTCCATGGCAGTGGGTCTGAGTGTTGCTGGGCAGCAGCTCTGGGCTCCCACCAAGCACGGAGTCACTCTGCTTGGCTGGGTGCTCTGCGATCTGCGCCTGAGCACTGCCACTGCTCTTGCTCCCCAGGTGCCCCTAGACAGTGGCTCAGCTCTGCCCAGGATCCCTGAGGTGTTCCTGGAAGCAGCGTCTGCCTTGGAGCAGGCCGGGAGGCACCAGGATGCCATAACCATGTGCGAGGAGGTCATCAGCCGGACGACTGACCTGATCCCACGGATGTTACGAGTGGAGGAGAGGCCGGAGCAGCCAGAACGCCCAGGGGCAGGGCTGGCGGGTGGACTCCTCTCCCAGAAGAAGGAGAGTCTGTGCTGCCTTGCCTGGAGAGCAGCTGGATACCTGCACCAGGGTTGGGCATGGGCCAAGCTGGGCAAGAGCAAGGA
>NW_010231933.1:0-2900 GCF_000690775.1 Eurypyga helias | reverse complement strand
GGTCTCCCCTGCGGGCAGCAGTGGCTGGCGGGGGCTGGAATGGGGCACAGTGTGACACAGGGGCTGGCCTGGCAACTTGCAGCTGAATTTCCAACCCAGGAGTGATACCAAAACTCTGTCCTCCCACCTGCAGGTGCCTTGGCGATCTCTTGCGAGTCCAGCTTTATGGGTCCAGTGTTGTTTCGACAGGTAGGATGCTGCTCAGCTGGGACCTGTGCGGGGCCTGTCTGGGTTGGGATCTGCGTGCGGCGCTTCTCCCAGCATGCCAAGCTCTGCACCGTGCTGGAGCTTAAGGGACTGGCTGGTTTGGTTGGAGCAGGGTTTGGCCTTGGCTCTGCCTCATCCCCGCTGTCTAGGTGACAAATGGCTTGTGAACTGGGAAGCTTCTCAAATCCAGATTTTGGGAAGAGATCTGTACCAGGTGTGCGGATGGGCAGCCAAAGGCCGGGCTGCTGCCAAGGTCACCCTTCACCACCGCTGTGTAACCCGCCAAGTCCTTGGTGTTCTTCACTCTCGTCCTCTGCTGCCTCCTGGCCTCTCCCAGCCTGGCTGAGCTCTGCAAAGGGGGCTCCAGGAGCTGGAAGATGAGCAGCCCAAGCTAATGCCTATCCTGACTGCTAAGCTGGCTCAGCCTGCTGGGAAGAGGAAGGGAATGTCTAGAGGATGCTGTCTCCAGGTGCGTGTGCCTTTCTGTGCCAGAAAGTCTCCTGCCGGAAGTGGAGGTGCTCCAGAAGATCAGGTTGCTGTCCCTCATCGGGCGAGGTATGCAGTTCCTGGAGCTGGGGAAGCACAAGGAAGCCTTGTTGGATTTCCAGCACGGTTTGCAGATCTCGCCAGGTAAGAGACTCATTTTGGTGAGGAACATAGGGTATTTCCACCAATTCTGTCCCGGGTTGCTTTGCAGTATTCAGCATAAAGGTCTTGCACTTTCAGACCACACTTACTCAAAGGTCAAGGGATACAGTAGGGCTACCGGCTGCGTCACACACTTGAGGTGTGTCTCTGGGGCCTGGTCAGCCTGCGGCCGTGGAGGAGCACACCAAAACTGTTGTCAAAGGAGTGTATCGTAATTCTGCTCACAACCTGTGCCCTCAGTCAGCTTGGAAGTGTCTCTTCTTCTCAGCCCATGTCCAAACAGGCGTGGCTGGCTCTGCAGAAGGCCTGATGCCATCTGCCTCGGCTTCCAGCCCCAGGGCTAATTAAAGCCTGTGACACAGCCAGACAGCCTCCTCCCCATTACATGCCCCCCCTCTTGCTCACCTCCCTTGTCTAGCTTCTAAGCTGCTTTTGCAACACCCTGCAACCCACAGCAGTGCTGGGGACCTGCTCCTCCCCTGCTAAGGGCTGAGTTCCCCTTCCTGTCTTGCAGGTGACCCAGCTGCTGCTTCCTACCTGGTACAGGCCTTGTGGGAACTGAACCGAAAGCAGGAGGCGGCAGCTCGCTGGCAGAAGTTCTCCCAGAGCCCCCCTGGGGAGGATGGGCAGCAGGAAGGGCAGGGAAGGTGTGTAGAGGGGTGGGTGGAATTTTGACTGGCCACACAAGGGAGCTCCAGCAGCGCAGACCCTGTTTCAAGCTGTGTGGGCAGTTCTAGCCCACAGCTCAGGTGTGTCTGGGGAGCGTCCCTCATCCCTGTGCTGAGGGGGCAGGGGCAGACGCTCTGTAGGGCTCCCTGAGGCACAAAAGAGCCAACGCAGAGCCAGGGGGGAGGGCAGAGGCTGGGGGCAGAACCAGGGGCTCTGCGTAGGACATGGGAAGGGAACTTCCTAGACCATGACAAGGGAATGCCGCAGCCCTTGCAGCTGCAATGTTCCTTCTCTTGCAGGCCCTTCCCTTTGTACCTGGTTTCATGTGTGAAGCAGGCAACGTTCCCACACAGTGCCTCTCTTGCCAGAAGCATACACGACTACCTTAGAACCACGAACCAGGACCCCTCAAGCTAACCCAGTCAGTCTCCCCATCCCACATGCTTAAGGTCCCCCACACCGGCCTGGTGTGAGGTCTTTAAGGACTCCTCCACGACTCAGCATTACCCTTGGATAAAGCTGGATTCCCAAAGGACTGAAACAGAATAGGTCTCCTTTTCTAATAAAAGCCTCCGCTCTATTTAGTTTGTCTGTGCCCCTTTTGTTCCAAGCAAACCTTCATAGTCCTGGCCTTGACGCTGCCTGGAGCTGCTGTGTGCTGCGCCCAGGGTGCGTGGGAGGTCAGGAGGAGGGATACCCTCATTCCTTTGGAGCTGGATGCTCACTGCTCCAACAAGCTGGGGGCAGATCCACAGAATCACAGAACGGTCAGGTTTGGATGGTCCTTCTGGAGATCATCTAGTGCAACCGCCCAGCCAGAGCAGGATTCCCTAGAGCAGATCACACCAGAACACGTCCAGGCAGGTTTTGAAAGTCTCCGGGGAAGGAGACTCCACCAGCTCTCTGGGCAGCCTGCTCACTGCTCTGTCACCCTCATAGAGAAGAAGATTTTCCTCAAGCACAGGTGGAACTTCCAGTTTGTGGCCGTTGCCCCGTGTTCTGTCACTGGGCACCACTGGAAAGAGTCTGGCCCCACCCTTTAGACATTTGTTAGCATTGATGAGATCCCCTCTCAGTCTTCTCCAGGCTAAAGAGAACCAGGACTCTCAGCCTTTCCCCATAAGGGAGATGTTCCAGACCTCTAATCACCTTTGTGCCCTCCTCTGGACTCACTCCAGCAGTTCCCTCTCTTTCCTGAACTGGGGAGCACAGGTGCCTGGCCCCGCCAGCCGCTCTCGTGAGGCAGCGGGCTGTCGGAGGGCCTGTCCCACCTCTGCTCTCCCCCTGCTCGGTGTCGTCTGAGAAGGGGTTTGGGCTGAAGCGCGCAGCTCGCACGTGGCGGCGGGCTCCACAGCCGTCCCTGCGTGCCTCGGGCC
>NW_010231932.1:24305-31223 GCF_000690775.1 Eurypyga helias | reverse complement strand
TTGTTTTGTTTTGTTTTTTCCCCTTGTATTTTTATCCCTCATGGACCTATAGAAGTCCTTCTTGTTGGCCTTGATGTCTCTGGACAGGTTCACTTCAATTAGGAAAGCTTTGGCTTTCCTAAACTGATCTCTGACCTCTCAGACAATTTCCCTGTAATCCTCCCAGGCTACCTGTCCCTGCTTCCCCCATTGCAGACTTCTCTTTTTTTGCTTCAGTGTGAGTTACTCTAGTGTTAGTCTTTATTTGCTGCATATTTTCTTTCCTGCTTATTTTCTGCCCTGTTCATTGACCAGACCTAAAGATCTGTCTTATTCTGTATATTGTCATATACGTTATTCTTTTCTTTTCTTTTCTTTTCTTTTCTTTTCTTTTCTTTTCTTTTCTTTTCTTTTCTTTTCTTTTCTTTTCTTTTCTTTTCTTTTCTTTTCTTTTCTTTTCTTTTCTTTTTTTCTATGACTGCATATTCCTGCTTGGATTCAAGGTGCTTTTCTCAGGATTCTTTTTCCCCCTCAATGAAGTTGTAAAGAATGCTCAGCATACCTCATCATTATCATCTGCTGTTGATGTCTATAATTTTTTCAGGTCTTGCCATCAATGTCATCATTTCAGACTTGTTTTTCCTGCCTTCATCTTCAAAAGCATGGAAGAACCCCCTACTGCACTTAAAGCTTACTATTTTCTGTTTGCTGGATCCCTTCATTCCTGCCTATTGGCTATGTAAATTCCTCACTCAGCTGTCAGGATTTTATTTTTTTTTCCAGTTGCTGTCTCATAGTGGTATCTCATGTCCCAGAACGTCTTTTGTGTCTTGCTTTAGAGAACAGAAGAGTGTGAAAAACAAGCGAAAGCCTTGCTTTCCCCCACCCCCCCAATTAATACTGGGTTATTATTACTGGTTGTCTTGTGCCAGAGATCAGGATACCAGCATTTACGGCAAAAGCTTTGTAGCTCTGTGCTGTCAACCCTTAGAAAGACTTGGCTTTGCTGTTTCCTATTACTTGAAGGATGTTCAAGCAGTTTATGTCTATTCTTGGTGAGATGTTGATGTTAAACTTTGAACTCAAATGAGGAAAGAAGCTGACACAGATCAATAGAAACTGGTTAGTCAATATCACAGTGTGCTTGAATTGCAGTTCTGTCCCTAGATCTAATCCTACAGTCTTTCAGCATGGGTCTGTGTTGTAAGTGAAGTATCCTTGCTATCATTTGGTAGGCAGTGGTCTTCTCTGATGGCAATAACCCTGGAGAGAGTTGCAGGTTTTAAAGCTGGAATGCTGTACTGATAAATCTTTTTTTGTGGGCAGGAGAAAACCCAGCTGCACCCCTGAAGCTGACAGCCAAGGAAGACTGATTGATAGGAGTCCATCATGTACACTGCCTGTGCCTTTCAGGAGAAGGAATGCTTTTAAGTACATGAAACCCATTTGCTATTGGAGTCACAGGTGGTTGAACACTTAAATGTAGGAGATATTGCTATTGCACAGATATAGAGTACTGTAAGAACTAGCCTCCGGTCCTTACCAGCTTCTTGGGGATGTGTTGAACTAATGTCTCAGGCAAGCTCTCAAGGCACAGCCAGGTGGGCTGAAAATCTTGAAAAGGCTCAGTTACCTATAACTGCTTAGTGAGGGTGTGGGCTGATTCCCCGTTCCCCTGGCAAGACTCTTGCTAGATCAGAATCCTATTCTGTATCCCACCATTACCATTTTGAGAAACAATGTCTTCCATCAATGGCTTTGATTTTTTCTGTTTCTCTTCTCTTAAGCCATCCCTAACAACCACTGCCTTCTTTGAGCAGAGACAGCTTCCTTGACCATCACAGACTGGGTGGATGTGCTCCAATACATCGTTTTCCTAATGCAGCACATCAAGGCAGTGGTTTTGTAAGGCATCTGGACCCCACCATCAGGTTATCTGTCACATCTCCCTTGGTGACCTAGAGCAGGACTGGCTCACTGACAGTGACAGGATAGTGTTTCTTGGCCTCTTTGCCTACCTGATCTCACCAACAGTGACACTGTCTGTTAGCCTGTGAGGACTGCAAATCCCAGAGTGCCTGTCTGGGGGGAAGGTTTGTGCCTGGGCAGGGGACAGCTCAGTGGTCAGGCCCCTGTGCTCTAAATAGGACATGGATGGAAGGAGAAAAGTGGCGGGTGTCTTTCATGGAGTGAGCATGGAGGGAGAAAGGGGTCCAGTGCAGCCCCTAGCAGGTGCTCTCAGAGGGATGGTGTGAGCAGCTGATGCTGTTCAGAAGTTGGCATGGTCTGTTTCTGTTTTCATGCATATCTGTTTTTTCTTTAAATCTTCACCAGAGTGCTCCATATTTTATGTGCTGTTTGTAGCTATTAAACATACTTGTTTGGAGATAACTCTCTGCAATATGGCACATACGTAATTAGGTATAATTAACTCCAATTAACCATAATAAGTTTTGCAACACTTCTCCTGCCATATTCTGAATCTGGCTTTAATAGGTTTTGTGACTAACAAACTCATATTTGCAGGTTGAAGTTATACAAACTCATTCATATTCCAGGTGTTCCCTTTTTCAGTACTGTGTCTTTGGATCCAATCATTTGTTGTTCAGGTGCCTGCATAATTAACTTGCAGTCTGGAGGACTCTTTTTCTCTGAGTACAGGATCCCCATAGAACATCTTTGGTCCTCTTCACATGACACTTCTGGGGAGCTGCTAATCATGATAGCATCTCAGTACCCAGTCTACAAACTCCTTACCTTGCCAAACCTAGTTAGATGACTACATACTTATTCTGTGAGGGCGGTGAGGCAATGGAACAGGTTGCCCAGAGAAGTTGTGGATTCCCCCTCCCTGGAAGTGTTCAAGGCCAGGCTGGATGCGACTTTGAGTGACCTGGTCTGGGAAGGTGTCCCTGCCCATGGCAGGGGTGTTGGAACTAGATGATCTTTAAGATCCATTCCAACCCAAACCATTTTGTGATTCTATGAATAAAACACTGAGACAAAACTTTGGCTTTTATTATTTTTCAAGTCAGCTTCCTCCTACTTTTTCCTTTTAGTATTAACTTTGTTGTTGTTTTTTGTTGTTGTTGGAAAGTGCTTTGAGGTGTCATGCATTAAAAAATTATATAAAAGGGGTGATTTGTTGAAAGACAAATGCTGTTTGGCAATAAGAGAAAGATGCTAATGCAGTTTACGTGTGAGGAGCATATTGTGGCATATTGCGGCACCCTCCGGTGCCCAGCACCCTGCATCTCTGGCAAAGGAAAATTGGCATCTTCCTTTGCAGTCCAGCCTAGCATTTGAAAGTGGCACTTGATTCTCTATTGCCTTCCTAAAGAACATCTGGAAACAGGAAGACTGCTAATATATTGCAAAGTCTACCCCATGTCCAGTTCATGAAGAACAAAGTGCATGCACAGAGGATGCCAGAAATGCTGACATTGGCACAAAAGGATGTCTTTATTTGGCCTCCATACAAAGCAGTTTCTTGACATCTATGAAAAAGTTCATCACTCCCCACTTTTTCAAAGCTTCATGGGTATTAATTTGTTTCAGGTTATAATCAAGCTGTCACTGATTTTAATGGGCCTTGGATCAGATGGCCTTAGTTTTCATATGGTTTCCATTACAGTGTTAATTAACTTAGCATGCAGATTTATCTATGAAGTTTAGAGATTTCATTTGGTTTTTATAATTTAATTGCAGAAATGTGGCAGTAAATGCAGATGAGAAGTTATGTGCAATTAATATTGACCCAGGACTACTCAAATGTCAAACACTTGTCTCTGAAGACTTTCCAGGAAATCCAGTGTGTTAAATATTGATTTTGGAATGTGGGGTTTTCAAAAACCCTTGGTACTGGCCTAGCTGTATTCCTTCTGAAGCCAGGACTGTGTGAAACCTTGATGTCTGCGAGAGTCAATGGTGAAAATCAGAAAGTCCTGTCACTTGGCAATGCTAGCAGCAGTGTTGTCTCCTTCAACTTTTTTTTCAAAAATTCTGAAACAACAGGCAGAATTAGCATCTGAGTGGCTAAGGGTATGTGTGTGTGAGGGCAGGTAGGTGATCGTTTTTCATGGCTTTTAAAGGAATATTATTTACAGCTGTTGATGAACAGCTCACAGGAAGTTTGAGGAATTAAGTGCTCTTGTCTCAGCAGTTGCTATGCCTCTGCCTGGCCTGAAAGAGCCCATGCAAGTGTGGGAAGGGGGAGTCAGTTTCCATGCTGACCTTGTCCTTGACATAGCCTGCAGACAGAAATATAGGCTGACCACATGTGTTGATATCAGTTTGCTGAAATCTCCATCTGTTTTTGAGAAAGGGCTCCAAGAGGCACTGGGATTTGTACTGTATACTGAAGACATGGGTAACCCGTTGTAACATTTACTGGCAAGAGAAGTAGCCGCAGGTTTAAGGTAAAAATTCCTAGCTGTCTGGATATGCAACTGGACAACACGTAGCTTGACAGGGTATGAAAATGACATTATCAGAACTGTCCCATAATAGATTGAACAACTATCCATTACAAGTCCTTCAGGTAGAGCTGCTTCTGCTGAGGTGCCCCTTTAGCCTGATTTTCTAAAAGAGATTGACATGCTGCTGTACTTTCTGATTATAGCTAGTGTTTGATATTTCAAGAATGAAAAATCATGGCTCTGTTGTTGGCCTGGTGTGGATGAAAGAGGAATTCTGACCACGGTCATCCTCAGGCCTCTGGGATAGCCCACAAACTGGGAACCTTCACATGGTGCTTAGCATAGCACCCTGTGGAAACTGGGGGGAAGAGTGCAAGACCTTGCCTCCTGTGCAGCATTTGAAATGTGAAGTTTAAAAGCTCCCTAATTACTGAGGTATGTGTGGTGACAAACGTCACTAATAGCTTAGGCAGAGAGGCAGAAAAAATGAGGTTCCTGAAATAGTTGCTAGATTTAAATTGGAGGTAATGGGGATTGTGCAGGCTGCATCTTCTTTAGATTCACCACTCTGCAAGAGGGGAGCAAGCAAGGAAGATGTTGGAAGGATGTTTGTGCCTTGCAAATCTCAGGGGTTCATGGAGTTGAATGATGCTCTTAGTCTTGTAGAGCAGCAAAACTTGTTTGTTTAAAACCAGAACACAAACAGAGAGAGTGTTAAAAGCATTTGAGCTGTCAAAAGGGACAACAAATTCCACAGGTTGACTGCTAAACTGCATGTTAAAGGAATAACTGCCTGGGCAAGCTCAGGAACAGCTCTGAGCTGGCATTTCTAGAACATGGTGCTGAGATCTGTTGTGCACACAACATCGTGGTCTGCACACAACTTGGATGTTTGACTGCCACTTCCTGCTTCCTTTTTGGCTCACCTGCAACTCCCTCATTCATGACACTTCAATCTTTGGTCTGCCTTGAGAAGCTCTGTAGCAGACAACAAAGTAAATGGCGTGTTGTGCCTGGCACAGGATGGGGAAGGAGAGAGGGGTGTCTGAGCTCTGCTGTTATTAAAGGGTGACTCCCATGGCTCCCTGCACTGGAAGTAGTTCCACCTTCTAGCTTTGTACTTGAAGGGCTGTCCTGGTGCATGAATGGACATGTCTCCAATATGTGACCCCTCATGCCTCCCTACCCATTCATTTCATCATGCATTTCAAGGCTGTAACTCAGTCTTGGGGGACGGGGCACCCGAGGACAGAGAAAGTCTATACTTGAGCAATTCTTAGATGTCAGAGCAGTGCTCCCACATGGTGTTCTCCAGCCTCGCCCCTTTCCCATCATATGTAGGCTTTCAGAAAAGAATGAAAAAATGTGATCCCTTCCTCCCTGTCCTGCTTTTGAAGGCAGGCTGAAAGCAACAGCATTTGGAACAGAGTGATGTCTGAGCCTGCAGCTTATTGCAGTCTTCAGTGCATTGTTTCTCCATGTGAAGAGCTGAAAAGCTAAACTGGGACAGTATGTAATTGCTGGAAAAGCTCCATGTTGCTCTGTGAAGGGAGAAGCTGTATGGGGGACTGCCTCCAAGCATTGGCCCCAGAGCATTGGCTCTACACATAGAAGAAAATATATGTGCACACTGTAGCTGCTTCACCTGCTTCAGGACATCTGATTGTGTTGAATTACGTGTAGTGACTCAGAGGGCTTTCCTTTGGTGGAACATAAAAGTTCACTTGCAGTCCATCAGCTTACATAAAAGTTTGAACTATTTTTGTTCAGCTGCATTGCTGTACGTTTTTAGACTAACTAAACTTTATGCACACTCTGTTTGCCAAATCCACCACTTTGCTATATCCAGTGAGAAGGTATTAAAATCCCTCTGAAATTTTAGGGGCTGCAGTTGTGCAGAGTGCTCTGTGAACACAGCCATATTGCTTGTACATCCAACTCTCAGGGGGAAAACTGCTAATTTGTGCATGGCATAATTCCCACTTTCTAAAAGTTACCAAAAATATGGAAAAAGTCTTACTCAGGAGCTATTACTCAGATTTAGAGTGTATTGAAATAGACTAGTGTAGAACCTTATAGGTTGCGGTCACTAAAACCCTCATGATGTGAGTGTATTCAGTCTTATGTTTGCTGTTATACAAAACAGCAGAGCTGTACGTATCTCTGCCTTTTTTTGTTTATTTTCAAACCCACTTCATGCCATTGTCCATTTCACTGTGCTTTGATTCCTAGGCCTGTTTTGTCAGTTCCTCACAGAGCCACCTGTGTGTCTTTTTCCATGAAAACTTCTAAACCTAATTCAGTCTCCCTAAACTTATCTCCCAGGCCTAGGGATACTGGATAAGCAAAACATACCCTCTTTCTTGCTTCCCTTCCCTAACTTCTGTTCTTGATGTGCAACATTCTAACTACAGTCACCATCTTTCTATGTTGGGAAGAACCTTTACACACCCTTGTATTTTTTCTATTCCTTAGCTCCCTCCAAGGAAAAATGGGAATGCCTGCATGGTCTAGGATTTTG
>NW_010231932.1:13046-24274 GCF_000690775.1 Eurypyga helias | reverse complement strand
TTTTTTTTTTTTTTTTTTTTTTTGTTATACTGGAATTGTTAGTAGAGACGCTTTCTTGTAAAAATGTTTTCTAAATGTCAAGTTTTTTTATGAATTAATTTGTTTGTTGCTCCTGCTGTATCCCAGGACACTTTGAAAATGAGACTGTTTTTCAAGAGATTTCTCCTGCTATGAATATTTATATACATCAAGTTGCAATAAACCCAAACAATTTTCTCATTAGCAGTGAAGACTGCAGAAGTCAAAAAATTTCTCCTGTGGCTGTGTCAGGGACACCATGAGCTTGAAGCAGGGGAGAGGAAAAAAGGTTTCAAAGAAGAGGACTCAAGATTAGCATCATACACTCTAACAGAAGTCTTGAAATTAGCCCTTCCATCATACCATATTTATTGTTTTAATTTTCTTTGGTGGCATTCAGTATTGGTGCATGAGATATGAATGCCCTTGCATGCTGCATGCTTAGGCAGAAGGTAAAAAGATTTAACTGAGTCCCTTCATATGAGGATTACCTGGACCAGACCATGGCCATGGATGAGGTTAGTGAGATCAGTACTAAAGGGCTTCCAGGTGGGACTCCCTAAATGCTGAGGCATATCTGGTTTTAGAGAGGTGTGTGTTCAACAAGGGAGTTAACCTGGGGCTTGACTCAAGGAATCTCTGTTGCAGAGTTCAGAGCAGCATTTTGGGTTGGCACGTTTATGCCAGAGGAGAGCCCCCATAGCTTTGACAGCTGGAAGAAGAAGGAGCTTGAAGTAGTCTTTGCTCCCACTGTCTCCAGCTGGGCTGAGCACAGCTCTGGTGTCATCAAAACTCCAAGTCTGGGTTTCCTAACAGTGAAGTGTTTGTGGATGATGACAGACACTGCTGCTAGGTTTGAAGGTCTGTGATCTTCCAGCTCTGTTGAGTCTGTGGGAAAACTAACAGCTTTAGCTGTTGGTGTTCTGCACCTGGAAAACACCTACTGTTCTCCTGGGTCTGTGCTGCAGGGAATGCAGAGGTGGGATATGACTGTCAGGGTAATTCTGGAGCAGGAGGAAGGGGAATGAAGAAAACAAGTCATGGCATTAATGAGGCAAGAAGGCAATAGCTACCAGTCTGCGGCACTGATAAAGGCAACAAAGTAACTGAGTCAGCAAAGCTATCACAACTAGCTTGGATGGTAGTCACCTATTAGTCGGTGTCTTGTTCCCATCCCACTAATGCAGACCAGCAGTTCAGAGGCAGCTGGAGATCAGCATCTGCATGTGGTTGAAGAAAGTGTGTAGTTTTCTTGCAGGGGAGTATGTGAGCTCCAGGGGACAAATAGAGGCTGGTTGTGTATTTTCTTTTCACCTTTCAGAAAGGTTATAGGGTGGCTGTTGCACTGCTGATGCTTTTGCTTGTGTGTAGCTTTTGACACTTGTTCGCACAACGGGATGTCTATTTCTGTTCTGTTAGTGTGTCCTTCACTGCAGCATCAGATCTTTGCCACAAGCAAAGAACTGGGCTAATATCTGTTGCATGTGGATCTTCCCTTGCTCTGTTCCCTGGTGGGGAGATCTCTGTGGTGGTTTATTAAATAGCTGATGTTCTGTGTGCTGTTTCCTCTCCAGTGAACTCCAGCAGTGGAGATGGAGTTTATAAAAGAGAGACCATATTTTCTCCTGTTGTTTGCCTCACACTGTGCCCATTTGTAAGTATTTAGTATTGACAGGCTCTACAGATGTGCTGTTATTTCTTTTAGATGAAATCCCACAGTCACACAAATGTCAAAACCTCACACTTGTTCTCTCTGCATTGCAAAAGTCTTCCTGTTGCAGTAGTGATGATGTGCAGAGCGGTGACATCTCACCCGCAGAACTGCCTTTCCTCAAAAGGTGGGGCAGAGAAGCAAATATGAAGGAATAATACTAGGTTTTTTTTTAACGATTCAATTCATCTGTTTTGCCTTGACCCTATGTCTGTGTCACATGTCATGGTCTGGCGAACGTCCAGAACAGCTTAGAACTACAATGCTAGGCACTGGCCCAGGAAAGGCATCTGCATGAGTGATGTACTATGACCTTTCTCATCTCCGACTTTGTTCCCCAGTGGGAATCCAAGTGGGATTAGGAACTGAAATGAAGTAAACAAGGGATGTGATAAAAAGAGGAAAAAAACTGTCCTGAGGGGAGCTGGAAATGCAGAGAGGGGATGACGTGGGGAAAGTTTAGTGAAGAAATGTTGCCACTGAGTGTGACAGGCGCCTGGTTTAGTATTTAGTGGTGAACAGATGGTGCTGGAAGACTGGCTTGCTATATTTGGAACAAGAAGGTACCTGGGATCAGTGTTTGTCCATCCATTTGTATTCAGAATTAGCTGCTTGATAGGTCTGCTTTTCCAGGCTCATGAAGGTGCTCAGGAGCTGGTGATGGTCAGGCAGAGATATGAGTCTGGACTTGGTGCTGCAGGGTCAGTAATGGCAGAGCACGCTGATGGCTGCCCTGGACTCTCAGCTGCAGACAGTGTTAATTCTTGTTCAACTGGGAGACTATTAGAAAAAAGTGAAAAGCCCACCCTGTGTTTGATGATTCCTTGCCCTGTGTGCAAAAGCAGGCTGGGTCTTGCAGGAGGGGAAGGCAGACAGCATTGTTCTCCAGACCCAGGAGATGGGTAGCGATCAGCTGAAGACATGGTTGAAAATGCAGGTTGTGGTAAGGATCTGCACCAGCGGATGCATCTCCAGAAGATAAACTGGGGGAAGACTATGAGATCATTGCTCAGAAGGCGAAAGGAATATCAGGGTGCACTGTGGAGAGAGCAGAGAGTGGAACGAGCAAAACTGCCATAGGGAAACCCCTAGTGAAGTCCTCAGGTCCCTATTCATTGTAGAGAGGACCAAACTGGAGGTCATTCAGAGGGGAGCTGCAAAAATGACAGGAGTTTATGAAATAAGAGAAGAGCTTGGGGCAGTCAGATGTGCTCAGTCAGGGGAGAAAAGACAGGACAACCATGTTTACCTATACATAAAAGGCTGCTGCAAAGACAAAAGAGACCAATTATTTTCAGTCATTGGAAAAGGCTATTCAAAGAAAATGGATTTTTAGGGCCAGCAAGGAAAATGATTGAAATATTCCAGTGAAACTTGTAACCTGCCAAGTTTTAGTTCTCTTGAAGCAGAAGGAGAGGATTTCAGTGAGTATGAGATCAGCAGTGTAACCAAGAATACAGCTGGCAACCAGGACCAGTTGTGAAATAGCCAGTGGACCCACATTTCAGATTAAAGGGTTTGCATGGGACTTGCTTTGTGAAGGGATGCTTTCCTCATGCAGATCTTGGAAGAGCCTCAAATCTCAGCCCCTGCCTTTCCAGGAGAAGGTACAGTTGCTGCAGTTACTGAAGGGATCTTTTAAAATGGTTAAGGATAATTTAGCTTTGTAGGTTTGGTGGTTTTTTTTTTTTTTTTTGTGTGTGTGAGATTGCACAATAATTAGTAGAGAATGTAGTGATAGGTACTTCAGTTTTATGAATACAGTAGCTACACCTTGTCACTCTGTGGATTTCTGCTACGCATGTTGTTGTGGTATAGTGCAGATGAGTCAATCAATATGAAGTGCAGAGAGGGAATCATCTGCACAATGTTTTTGCCTGGCCTATACTTTCCCCAGAAATACCGAAGAATGTAGGACAATGGTCATGAATAAAAGTCTTGGATTGCAGCACCGGACTCTAGGGTCCACTTGGAGGCTGAGTGTGCACCTCCCTCCTTCTCACACTCTGGTGAGTACAATAAAACAATGGTGAAAAACTTTCAAAGGCAAATTGACCTGAATTGCCAAACCTAGCACCACTGGATGCACTGAGTTGACTCCAGATGTATGAATGTAAATTCTAGTCAGACAGTCAGCAGTAAGAAAAAGTTGTAAGTGGTAAATCTAAATGAAGGATCCAATTAAACCTCATCTATTTAACTTAGTAACTTCTAGTGAATGATCTGTGACAAAAATGCTGGAATATTAAACCAGGACTGTGGTGTAAAATGCATTTCCTCTCTCTGATGAGTACAATTTCTAGCTAGAGTCTGTCATTCTTGCTTATATTCAGTAATAACTTTTTGGCTTATTTAAATCCATTTGCTTGCTAAGACATAGATTACTGTATAAAGGTCTGGGCAAATATTATGGAAAAATTACGGTCTGGTTTTGCTTATACCTAACTCTGGCCCCATCTCCATTTTTGGCATGTATTGTAATTTATTCTTGAATATTGTGTTAGCCCCTCTGACATGCCTGAACGGATATGTAAGACCATTTTCATATAGTCTTTGTTTATTTGATCAAGCACTTGATCTAGTGCTTGAATTTTCTCACCCGTGTGGCCTCTTGCCAGACTCTGCTGACAACTAATTGGCTGAATCTGGCATGCAATAATTCTTTAACACTAAGCTTCATGTTTTCATTTGGTCCAAGGTTATTTTCCCCCTTCCTCTCTGCCTCTGTTTTCTGGCAGCAGCTTTCACCCCAGTGGAAGGATGCTGCATCAAAGGAATACCTCCTGCAGATACCCTGTGGGTATTTCTTTAATCTTAATGTCAGCTGTTAACTGTGGCAGCTGGAGAGCATGTACACAACCAATTCAGCAACCTCGTCAGCTGGCAGAGGGAAAGGAACAGAAACCCACAACCTGCAGCCACTGTAGTCATCCCACACCGACTGGACTGGTAATGTGATCAGAGCCTGCTGCCCACTTTAGCATAATTTACTGAATCTGCAGGAAACCTTATTGCATACAGAAGTGAAACCAACACAGTAACTGGAAATTAAATGTGTTGTCCCTACATCACAGGGTAAGCAGTGTTTATTTACACATGTCTGTATAATCTAGAGTAGCAGTGTGCAGCAGCCTGACTTCTGGACTGATTCTGCAGTTGGGTTCACATCACTGGAGCCTGTTCTTAATTTCCACAGGACAGTGTGAGGGGAGAATGAAGATGCATTAGTCCTACAGAAAGTGTGCAGTCACAGTGAATAATGAGTAGTGTCTCTGCAAGTAGCCCTGCAGTCCTTTATGAGGTAACCTGGTCTTTGACGTCAATAGGAAGTTTGTTTCCACAAAAGCTAAATGAGGACTGCAGGATTTTGTTTCATGGGGTTTTATGAAACACAACTGTCAGAGCCACTGAAAGAAATCAGGATGTATTTAATTGGCAGCCCTCTTGGTGTATTTACTCATGATGCTTTTTGCTGCCACCTTGGTTTCCTTCAGTTGTTTCTCTGGTGTACATGTTTAAGTTCATCCTCTCCAGCCGCTTTCTCTTCACTAACTCTGTTAAGGCCATGAAGTGGGGTAGTAAGCAATTTTGTTCTTCACCAGCTTCCCTCTGAGTCACTCATGCAGGAAATGCAGGGGGACATGACCTTTTGGGAATTCAATGGGGTGTCAGCCTGCCATCTTCCTGTTCAGTTTGGGTAGAAGAGTGCTGTTCAGAGCCTTTGCTTGCAGTACCGCCCCGAAGCCAGTAACACCCAGCTGTGTATTCATGCTACTCTGGAGGGTCAGTTGTATTGTTTTGTGTACTCCTGTAGGGGACAAGATCATGAAACTAGCAGAAAACACACCTCTCAAAAAGAAACAGCTGAGGGCTTAAGAGAAATGTGTGCTTTTGGACAACATGTCTTTCAGTGCAATTACATGTCATGATAATGTATGTCTCCCCCAAACAAAGGCAGTGGGAGCAAGAGCTTAGACAATCTCACCCACCCATTTGTGAAGCCTTTATAAGGACATGTCATGAACCCAACTTACTTTTCCTGCTTGTCACCTTCCAGTTATATCTCAATTTATTTGGTTAGTGATGAACTTCACTTCCAAATCTGGGTAATGTTCACATTATTTTTGATAGGTTGTATTAGGTACCTTTGTTTTGGGAGGCTGATTTTAGGGAAATTCTCCTTTCTCTTACTCTGTCCTAAAGCAACAGTCAGGGATGAGGAAAACATGAGTGTGCCCATGTATGGATTAAGGGACATGAGGATGAAACCAGCAACAGCCCTAAGATCTGTCTTAAATGTATTAAATGGATTTTCAGAGCTGAGGGTAAAGGCAGTTATTTGCAGCACCTCAAGGGACGTTCATGGGAGAGCATTCTGTTTTGGGGCATGGAGCCCCGTGGAGAATGTGGTGCCTGAGGGGAAGCCCTTGGCTACGTTCACCTGAAGGTTGCAGTGGTCCTGGTAGGTGAAGAGAAACAGGCACAAGAAGATTAGTGTCCAGCACTTTTCTTGCAGGGCTATGTCTGCTGGGCAGGACCTACAAGGCAGGGAGAAATTCTTGTTGCATTTCAAGATGTGTATGAGTGAACTTCTCGAGCAATGAGGAGCACATTGCGGTCTGGCTTTTTGGTATTTTCTGTGATATGATAGCTTCTGTGCAGACTACCAGCTGAATTTATGTAACTCCCCACTCTCTCCCCCAAATCCCCTTATAGTGAGAACCACCAGAAAGTTGTTCTTCTATGCTAGAGCAACCA
The DNA here is from genome assembly GCF_000690775.1 of Eurypyga helias. NCBI lineage: Eukaryota > Metazoa > Chordata > Aves > Eurypygiformes > Eurypygidae > Eurypyga > Eurypyga helias. The sequence continues at coordinate 17,787 of NW_010231932.1, read as the reverse complement.
GAGTACTTGGGCTTGTAAATAACCATCCATTTCACCAGTGTGACAGCTAGAAAGATTATTTGTCTAAAGACTCATGAGAAATAAGTGACAGGAGGAGAATAAATCTGTGCTGGTCTTCAAATTACTAAGTCACTATATAATCAATTAGATTTCTCCTAGGTGAGGCCCTTACCCCATTTGTTTTATTTTAGCCATATATAAAACCTTGTATTACATCAGTCATTTTCACTTGTGCTCCATAGCAGATTTTGAGCCTGTAGACCTCAGGTTTTTTTCAGACATGTGGGAAAAATCCTGCCCCTTCCAGATTTTCAATGAAGTTAAGAGACATAAAGATGAAGTGAAGATAATATTTGATGCTGAATGCAGTGCTATGGAATAACTGTTCTGAGTCTGGCTACTCAGAGTGAAATATTGCTCTGTGCAAGGGATCGCAGGCAGGAGATGAGCAGCTAGGATGCCAGCCTGCAGCCACTTTGTGTTTGGAGTGCTGGTGTCCATACTGTCTTAATGCCTCTGGACTGTGTTGATATACAAATCACTTCCCAGCTAACAAGCACACTGGAGGGGTGCTGGTCTGTGGTGGAATCCCTCTTACTTCTTACTGCCCAATCAATTAAAGCAATTACAGTGGAAAGTGCCATATTTCCTATACTGGTGTGAGAAGCTTAAGGAGGAAAATGCTCAGGGGAAGGGCCGGGTCACTGTGGAATATGTTTGCCAAGAGGATTTCTCAGGTGGTACACGGGATTTGAGGAAGATGCCAGCCCCTGCCAATTCTGCTGTTTTTCATTGTGCCTTTGAAACATTGTGCTTTTGAAAGTTGTGCCTTTGAAACTGCTGCAGATCCAACCTCAGTTCTGCAGATGTCACTGGTGTCAGAAGACTATGTGGGTGGTGTGGGTCCTTGCCAGAGTTCTAGAGTGCTGATTGTCCAGGATGGGGGGAGACAGGAAGAGGTCACTTGTAGACTGGTGACAACTGGTGATAGTGGTGGATGCGGTGTTGTGGTGTCCTATGGGAGGGAAGGGTTACCTCCCTCCATTTTGGAAGTTTTCTTAATAGGACTAGGTGGTATGCTAGGTGCTTGGTGCCACTAATCAGGGGAATTGGTAAAGATATATACTGACTGGATAATAAACTAATGCTCTAAAAAGTCTTGTTAGTTAAAGCAAGTCTGACCATAATTCAGCACAGTTTGTGACACAGATTCATTAGAGGGATGTTTTCCCTTGCTTACTGGAAGGTCTATTTGCCTATCTGGTAAACAAGCTGTCCTTGGATGGTTTAACAAGGAGGTTAAAGCAGTAAGCTCTCGGTTCATTTCTAGCAGTGCTGTTTTCATTCCTTGAATGTGCCATTGACTCAGAAGCAGGTCCTGTAGATCCTGCAGGTCCTTAGTGACACTTCTGTCACTAGTATCTTATGTGCATGCATTCACATAGAGTAGCTGTGGAGGAAAGTGAGGAAAGTGAGGCTGCTGTGCCTCCTGCTTCACTGGATGAGCAGTTTCTGTCTACTTAGTGTTGCCATAGCTGTGATGGTCTGAGAACAAAAAGCAAGATTTTGGGCATAAATACTAAGTTTTACTAAATTAGCCAGAATAATGTATAAAGCAAAGTATCTAGGCGGGTACCACATGAGCTTTCAGACACATGGTGTTTCTTCAGGTTCATTCTAAATATTAGTATGTGCTTTCCAGGCTTGCTTGGTAAAAACCAGAAACTGCCAGCTCTCTTCTGCAATTTTTTGTTTAGCTTCTATTACTTTTGTTTAGCTTTTTTTTTTTTTTCCCCCTGTTATTTTCTTCTGAGTTTATCTTTGCTAGAAGTCTTAGTCCTAGACAAGAGTATAAGTTCATGCCAGGCAAGTGCTACTCTATGTGAATGCACGCACATAAGATACTAGTGACAGAAGTGTCACTAAGTGTCATGGACAGTCATCCTTCTCAGTGACTGAATCATTTTTGAAACTGTACTTTAAAATGTACTTCTGCGATTGCTCTGCTTTCTTGAGCAAGCCTCTGCAATTTTATGTAGATGAGTTTTCTGCTATATAGTGGGAGGCACATGAGTTGAAGTCTGATGGTTTTTATTTGGGTATTTGTATGCAACTCTGGTGTTCAATTTTGAAAAAAAACCAGGTTATTTTTATACAGAAAAATGTATGTTCATTTAAGTGACTGCAGCAATTCTGCCAGCTCAGGCATTAAGAATCCTTTAGTAATACTGAATGTTTTCCAGAGGACAACATAAAGTGACAACACTCACTTCCAGTGCCAGAGCTGAAGTTGTGAAATTGGCCATGTTTTTAACCTGAGTTAGTGCATCCTTACTCAACCGCTGTCTTAGCTAGTGAATACATCTGGGCCTCTCTGCTTTAATATAAATTTTAGTTAGAAACAAAACTATATATGTAAGTCAGTAGGGATGTTGTAAATTTTATAGCATAAGTGATAAGAGCATAGTACTTACTTTTTCCCAGTGTGTTCTATGGACCTGTAAGCAAAAACTGCCAGGTAATAAAGGAGAAAAATAAAAGGTTGATTTTGGGATTTCAATGTAGAAAGAGTCAGACAAGGGCCTGTGCTGTTAAACATATTTATAACAGTTATGGCTAAGGAAGTGAGTAGTGAGGATAAAAGTTGGCTGATAATACTAACCTTACTCAGAGTTTTAAAGATAAGGACTGTATAAAAGGAGGATCTTGTGAGACTGAGTGGAGAATAAACAGGCAGCTGAAATTCTGTGTAGGCAAATGTAAATAATAAACATGAGAAGGACAATCCTAGCTTTACACATAAAAGGCTCTGAGTTGGCTGTTTCTACAAAAGTGTGACATCTTGGGGTTACAGTGAAGCTATGGAAATGCAAGCTCAATGCACAAGAGCAGTAAGCAAACAAGCAAGGGCACAGACCAACATAGCACTGGGTAATACTAAGAAAGGATCAGGAAAGCAGATGAAGAACACTGTTATTCCACTGCACAATTCCATCGTGCTCCTGGATAACCCCTCTGGCTTGGGCATCTGCTAGGAGAACATCACATCGTACTTGCTGTCCTCATATGCTTGTGGTCACAGTTCATGTAGGGGTATGTGAGACCTCTGTTATGGTCATTATGTTTATTCTTCATTTAAAAATAATGTTCATACTGAATGTACAAGTGAGTGTTTGCAATGTTTTCCCCTTTTCCCTGACTGAGAAATTGGTCCTTTCTGCCTGCATTAACACCTCCAGATACAACCAAATGGGAGGGTGTTGGTCTTTTTGGAGATCGATTGGCAGCCTGAGAAGGAAGTCTTGTGCCTTCATGCTCTGTACTGCTTCATCTCATTCTGTTCCTTGTGGACCTCTCAGGCTAGCTTTTGTGAGGATCTGATGCAAGATAAGAATCAAAAGCTCTGGGAAGAATCCGAGTAAAGAAGTGTTTCCTATTTGCAGTTCATCCAGTTCAGTGAAAAACAAAACATTTCATGCACTCAGGTGAGCTTTTCCTCCAATGGAGAGACCTGACAACTTTGGTCAGAAGGTGCTATTGTCCATTTTTCCATTCAAAACAGGTCCATTCTGCTGGTGTTTTTCATTCACATTACAAGTATGAATCACACCCAAAAATATTCATTCCACTGAAATGTGTGTCATGTGTAAGAGCCTGGTGCTGGGACTGCTGATGTTCTGGGACTGTGCTGTGCACTGGGATGGAAACAGACTTCAGATTCCTTGACCCTGTGCAACCAACTTCTGTTCTCTGCCCCTACTGCTCACTTTAGGACAGAAATGGGTGGTTTTACTGCCTAAAATCTAAAACATAGACTCAAAGAAACACATCACTGAAGGATTCTGAAAGTGCCCTGAATCCATCAGTGAGCCACTGGTGAATACCTAGAAGAAAGGCAAATATACAGCAAGCTTTCTTAACATAGTCCCTAGCTCCCAGCACAGGGTCTGCCTGAGCCTGGAGAATCCCTAAAGTTAGAAGCTGGATTTTATTCTGTGGTTTGCCTGATTTGCCTTCTTGTAGTCTAAACTAGTGTCACACTTTGAGTTTGTCCCTGGAACAGGCTGAGATCAAGACTGGGGCACCACTCAGCTCCACAGGGCTTGCTAACATTTTGGCCTGTGTTTATTTGGTAACGTGTTCCTGTCTTTTTGTGCCTCCATGCCTGCAAGGAGCACGGCCCTCTTTGCTGTTACTCAGCAGTGGGTCAATGAAGCATCCTCAAGCTTCCTATCCCAGAGCATGCCTTGAGGGAAGGAATGTGCCCTTGCTTTGAACCATGGGCACCCTGGCAGGACTTACCCTTTTGATGTGCTTGTGGATGTGCTGAATATCATCAGGCATGTGGCCCAGGTAATAATGAAATCTCATGCATGCATACCTGTTCTGAAAAACTAAGTTAAAAATATCAGCAGTGGAGAGACAAAACCAAGAAAACAGAATCCCAGACCCTCAGAAGAAAGCAGTGAAAGATGACTGTGTTCTGTGAAACAGGATCCACTAAGGGTTGTCCATGCATGAACAGCAAGAACTATCTGCCAAGAGGCACTCAATGATTTTGCTTGGAGATCAGAGTCAGGCCACTGCACTGGAAAAAGTCTGAAACTCTTTTGAGAAAAGGCAAAGCATTTTTCCTGATGACTCCTCACACAATACTGCAAAAATAGCTAATGCTGCTTGAGCCTACAGCCAACTGCCTATTTTCTGCCCATTAATAAATTTTCATAGAATCATAGAATCA
>NW_010231932.1:0-12686 GCF_000690775.1 Eurypyga helias | reverse complement strand
TCAGCCTCTCCCCATAGGAGACATGCTCCAGCGCTCTGATCAGCTTCGTGGCTCTCCTCAGGACTTGCTCCAACAGATCCATTTTCTTCTTATGTTGAGGACCCAGAGTTGGATGCAGTACTCCAGGTAGGATCTCACGAGAATGGAGTAGAGGAGGAGAATCACTTCCCTCGACCTACTGGCCAAGTTTCTTTTGATCCAGCCCAGGATATGGTTGGCTTTCTGAGCTGCCAGTGCACACTGCCGGCTCATATCCAGCTTTTCATCCACCAGTACCCCCAAGTCCTTCTCCTCAGGGCTGCTCCTGATCCATTCTCTCCCCAGCTGGTACTTGTATTTGGGATTGCCCTGACCCATGTGCAAGGCCTTGCATTTGGCCATGCTGAACTTCAGGAGGTTGACAGTGGCCCACCTCTCCAGCCTGTCCAGGTCCCTCTGGATGGCATCTCTTCCCTCCAGCCTGTTGACTGCACCGCACACCTTGGTGTCATTGGCAAACTTGCTAAGGGTGCTCTTGATCCCATCATACATGTCACTGATGAAGATGTTAAACAGTACTGATCTCAACACCAACTATTGAGGAATGCCATTTGTCACTGGTTTCCACTCAGACATTGAGCCATTGACCACCACTCTCTGTCCACCACTCTCCACTTTCCCCCTGTATTGCAGGGATAAATTTCTTGCAAAGGTCCACATTGTGCCATCTTTCTCATATTGACAGTTCTGCTATGCCACTATTGAATTAGCCCTAAAATAAATCTTTTTTCTCTGAAATCCTTCTTCCTTCAAAAGATTCTGAAAAAGCTTTAGTGGTGATGTGGACATAGTTGCCTATAAATATGGAAATCTGAAAGGTTTCTAACACCTAATTTTTCTCAACAGAATCTGTAACATTTTTTTTTCAGAGTGGGTGTGCATATGTTACAGTGATGGCAACTCTGTTAATAAATTATTCCATTTGAGAACAAAAGAAACAAGGGTAAAAATCAGAAGTCTGTGAGGAGTTTTTAAGAAGAGGGCAAATAACAAATGCATTGAAGATTTTCTTTTAACTTTCCTGTCTGATGCATTCTCTTGAAGCATAAAAATGTTTTAAGAACAGTAGGTGTAGAAATTTTGAATCTGAGCCCTACAAAGAGGAAGAAGAAGGTTGTCAAGTACTTTGAAGAGACAGGGGAATGATTAAAAATACCATTATATGTACTGAAATAGGTATATCCAAACCCCACCCCTAAATTATTGGAATCAAATCACAAAATCTTTAGCTTATAAAAACAAAGGTGAAATATAATTTTATTTCTGTTAAGAAAACAAAGCAAAACAAAACAAATCAATAACCTTCAAACCATTTCTTACATGAATGGAAGTCCTAACATGAAACAAAACATCATCATTTATCCTTGAGTCATGAAGTGGAAATAAAAGACAACTGAAAGATTTGAGCTAATCTCTGCCTCAGGACACATCACCAGAACTTCACTGAAGTAACAGATGTAATTGTGGCTGAATTAGACCCCAAATGGAAGGCTTAAATTGTATAATTTCTATTGATATAGGCTGGAGCTTTTTGTTAATAGTAACCATATCCTGTGTAATTCTTCTGTATTACACGTGTACTATCTCTCTTTCTCAGTTCCAAAATAGAGCAAATCTGCAAAATTTGATGTAGTTGATGGAATCAGTCTTTTTCACCTCCATTACTGCACCCACCTCTGTGTTGTCTGACACTTAAATAAAACACTATTTTATTCATAAGGTTGGTTATTGAAAATCACAACATGAATATGTTTTGTATTTATGGAGGGGAATGCTCTTCAAAGTCTTCAGAAAAGGTTTTTATTATGCATGAATGGTTATCATTATTCAAAGCATTATTTTTTTATCATTCACATATTGGAGTTGCTAAATAGTTAAAACACCCCATGGATAATTTATAAGCGGAAGAAGAGGACCTCCCTGTTTATTAAGAAAGTCACACAAGCAGACAGAACCATATAAATCTTAAATGATCATTCAGGAGGAACAAAAATTTGTATTTGTTATGTCATTTTAATGAACAAGTCCTAGATTGAGATTAACCAGGGCTGCAGATATTATTTGAAGATACTGTGATTTTTAGTAAAGGTTTATGGCAATGACACTGTTAAAATTCGTAACTTTTAATTTCCTTGCCAAGCAACAGAAAAAAAAAGAGGACTACCACTGTGCAGGATGAACCTGTGCTCATTCAATCAGGTCTGGTCATGACAGGCGGGCAAATGCTGTAGGTTTCAGTGCTCCCTCCTTAGTCAAACTTTGTTACTACTGCAGTTCCTGGGAGAACTGAGCTCTGTCATGTGAGCGGAGTCCAGTCAACGCAAGGCTGGTCAGTGTGTTGCACCTTGTCTTTTAACTGTGGATAAACTGCTCTCAGAAGTACTACATTAATGCCTCAGATGATTAAAGGGAAGATGATCAGGTGGGAAGGGTTGGCAGGCAGCATACTTGGTGTGGTTACAGATAGTATCAGACCTGTGCATGCAGCTCCACAAAAAGGCCTAGGAGGTATGCACAAAGCGGTGGACTCATGGTTGTAGCCCAGGGAAACCAACGTAGGCATCACCTCTTGAACTATTTCTTCTCTCAGACAGCTGAGTGGAAAGAAGGGTGTTAGTGTGGTATCATCTAGGCAAGAATGGGGGCTGTCTGGCCACCTGGAAGGGCAGCAGAAATTCTCCAGAACCAATTGGCTCTTTGAGGCTCCACAGTAAAAGCACTCTCAAGCAGCCTATAGTTTCAAATACTGTTTATCCCACGTCTGAGCCTGTGCACAGAATTCTGCATAAAGACGATGCTTTGTGAGGTAAGTGGGAGCACCCAAATATGTCCTTCGGCCAGGACTGTCTTAGTATGCAGATCTACTTCACATGCTCCTTACATTGGTGGGGCCAGATCAAGACTTCTGTGGGACTTTTAAGTGATTAATCCTGAAGGTCAAAAGCTTTCCATTAATACCTTTATCACCAAAGCCTGTTCCTTGTTCTAGGAGAAGTTTCCTGGGAATGCCTATGAGCAGGTGAAGGCAGATGAGTCCCAGTCTGGATGGATGGTGCTGTGGTTTGTATGTGTTTACTTTGCACCCAGGAGCTGTGCTCTCTAGGACATGCCTTAGTTTGATGTTTTGAATGCATTACAAATGGCATGTGTGAGTAATATCTCCTTAAACTTTATCCAGAAATGTATTTGCACTGCTTCAGTCTAATGTGAGTTCCCCTGACAGTCTGAGGAAACATTTAGGCTTCTAGTATGGACCCATAACTGGTGTGAAAGATTTGCTTTGCTTTGTATCCTCTATTAGAGAGGCTAATGTACAAGTTGTAAACTCAATTGAAGTTTACACTTTGACCAGCAGACTGTTCTGATGTTTTTCAAAAGTACATTTGAAAACTGAGTCTGTGGCTATATCCAGCATTTTCACCCCCTTCTGGTTTGGTGGGTTTTTTTTTGTTGTTGGTTTTTTTTTTTTTTTTTTTTTACTATGTAACCTTTGAAACACCTTTTATTAGAGCTACAAAGTCATAGAATAGTTTAGTTTGGAATAGATTTCTACAGATCATCTACTCCAAAGGCCATGCCCAGTTAAGTCTTGACCACCTCCAGGGTTGAAGATCTGACAACATCACTGTGCAGCCTGCATCAGTATTTAACCATCTTCATGGCCAAAATATTTCCTGCTACCTAATCAGAATTTCCCATGTTTGAATTTGTGTCCATTGCTTCTTGTCCTGTTGCTGTGCATGTCTAACAAGAGTCTGACATAATGCTCTCTATATCCTCTGATCAGGAAGTTGTAGTGAACAAAAAGGTGTCAGCTTTCCTTTCTCTTCTCCAAGATGAACTGTTCCTGCTTCCTCAGCCTCTGCACGTACATCATCTCCTCCAACTCATTACCATCCTGGTGGCCTCCAGTGGATTGCTCCAGTCTGTCAATGTCCTTTTTGTACTGAGGAGACCAAAACTGCAGAGATCAGTACCGGACACAGTACCCCAGATGCAGTATTGCAAATGCCAAATAGAGGGGAAGGATCACTACCGGACCTGCCAGCTAAAAGTACACCAACACAATCCTGGATGCAGTTGCCCCTCTTTGCTGTATGGACACACTGCTGATTCATATTTAACTTGCTGTCCACAAGAACCCTAAAGTATTTTTCTGCACAGCTGCTTCTCTGGTAGTCAGCCACAGCCTGTATTGTTGCATGGGGTTATTTCATCTTAGAAACAAGACTGAATTTTCTCCTGTTGGACTTCACAAGGTTTCTGTAGTCCATTTTTCTAGGTCCCTCTGAAGAGCAGCCTTTCCCTCCAAGGAACTGACCACTCCCCCCAGGTTGGTGTCATCCAGAAGTCTGCTGAGACAGGACACCTTCACATCACTCTGGTCATCGATGAAGACACTAAACAGTCAACTGCAAAGTGGAGCATTTACTGGAATGATAAGCAGATAAAATATGACAACTCAGTATATTAAGAAATCTTATGATTTCAAAAAAAATGGGGAGCTTATGAGAGAAGATTTGGGAAAGAAATTGAATATGTTCCTTAAAGGTGATAAAGAGTTTTCAGACAAGATGAAGCCTACGTGGAAGAGTTCTCTGGAGAAGAGAGATCTGTAAGCAGTTCTGCATTCATAATTCATGTGAGTTACTCAAGGCTAATATTTGGAAGAACAGTCTATGCAAAATACTAAAGAATAGTTCTTCTCAGGGATACTGAGGGGAGCAGTCAGGTTTTACCTGCACACTAAAGCTCACCACTCTGAGGTTTTATAGACAGTTTTGGCCAATCTTTCTCTGCTGATGTAGTTCTTGTGTTACCTAACTACAGTGTGGTCCGGAAAGTCTGACCGTTGTAGGGATGTTCCACAATCCTGATTTCTCAGTGCTCACAGAAAGGATTAAGGATTATATTGCTGCTGGTGTCAGTGTGGAAGAAAAGATGATATAGGCACAAAATCCCTTTTTCACCAAGAAAAAATAAAAGGAAGAAGAAATGAGATTCTGCTGGTTTATGAAGCACTTGCTCAAACCTTATAGAGAAAATCTGTAAAGCATGTAGGTACAATTCTAAAGACAAATGAAGTTCTGATGCCAGCTAGTTGCTGAAATGACTACCATTAATGCAGAACTTTACAGTCAAAGTTTTCAAATTTTAAAAATCTCTCTCTTGCACACTTTACTGGCTGAATGACTGTTCCGCAGGCTGTCTGTCTGCAGCGTGCTCTAGCTACATGATGACAGCCACCTGAAATGTACCTCAGAACAATATCTTTATTGTTATCTAAACTACAGAAGAGGGTAGTTTTAAGGGGCTTAACAAAATATGCAATGTTATTAAACATGACCAAGCTAAATTATTCCATTTGAGAAGACTGCACATATTTTAGGAAGTGATTTGACAATGGAGAGACTCAGAGGTGTGATCTTACTAGGCAGCGTTTCATTTTGAGTGATTGCATGATATGCCTTGACAAATGAGGTGTGCTGAGCTTGCTAAACAAAAGCTTTGAAATACTTTCTTGGGTTTATTAATGTCCTCAGCTGACCAACCCGAAAGAGCCACTAGTCTATATGCATAAATAAGAGCTCATTCTGCTCTGCTTTGCTCCTTGTGATGTCATTTAAATCTGTGCAAAAGGATGTAAACAGGTTTTAACGATTTGCCTTTCTTATTCGCGTTGTGCTTGTAAGTAATTACCTGCATGGTATGGAAAGGAGCTTAGTCTTTCATGAGAGGGTTCCAATCAGGTTTCTGTATTGTGTCATTGTTTCTGTTTGGTGTCATTTCCTGTTATGGACTGTCATGAAGGTGGTATTTCAATGTCACCTTAATTGCAATGAATATTTGTACATAATGTTTTATGTAAGTGATTTAGGCATTGCTCCTCTGTCATCTCTCTGCAATATTATTTTATGTTCTCCTGGAGGAGAAAAATTTTCCAGCTCTTGTTTTTATCTATAGACTAAAACAAATAACTGGAATAATTCAGAAAGAAATAAATTATTAATGCTCTATGTATTGTCCCAGTTTTATTTGTCTTGAGGATATGTTTACATTTTGCATGCCTCTAGATGAATTGATGTATTTTTCTCATTTTTTTTAAGTTGCTGTTTTCTATGAGGAAAAATTACAGTGTTGATAACTAGAGACTATTATAAAGTGTAGCTGCTGTAGTCAAGAAGTGTGTATTTTCTCTGGGATGAAATGAAATGTCTCCCTTATTCCCTGTAGGGTAGGGAGCGAACATAAGCAAAATGTAAGCAGTCTTTATTTCTGGGTACTGTATGGATGCTGAATCAAATTAGCTCTGGAGCTGCGTTCTACTTGTTTAATAGGTTATGTTTGGAGTTTTTTTAAATGTGTTTTAGTTTTAATACATTTCTGATGAAAAAGGTACATAAAATACTCCTCTGAATAAATATTTTCTTGAAAAACTACCTCTTTTACCACATCTGAAAGCTCAGATTCTCATGCAGATTGATATTGTCATAAAAGAACTACTCTTCCATACCAAATGTTGCTACTATAGATGTAATCTAAAAATGGACTTTTACAAGGTAATGATTTATATTTACCAAAAATGGGTTTGATATAAAATATAGTTCAGAACAGAAAGGATAATAAATTTTTGAGTGATTTTTGTGAAGTTCATTTCCAGATTACAATTCAGCATATCCAATGTATACAGTTCAATGATCTGTGAACTCAGCCCATATCCACTGTGTTTGGTGGAAAGGTTCCCATTAATTCAGTAGGATATGGCCTATGATAGGAGATGTTACGTATGTTCCTGATTCACAGTTGCACAGTATATGCATGTAACTACAATCTACCCTGTGCATATTAAAAAGCTCTGAAAAAATTTTTTTTTTATATTTTGGAAAAAGGACAATGATCTTTCTTCTGCTTTGAGAATCAAGTAGTCTGACTAACAACTGGCATCTCAGACCTGGAGCAACAATGGAGACGGATCGTGTGTGGTGGCTTTTCATGCAATATCCAGCTACTTTAGGCACAGTTGTAGGAGGAAGAGGCACAAAGGTCAGTTTTAATTTTTACTTCCTGAAAGCACTGGGATTTTGAATCTGAACCACAAAAGTAATGAAAAAGAAAAAAATTTCCTGTGTTCACTGATTGATTGGTAGTCCCCTCTTCTTTTTTTTTAACTGTGACTTTTTTATTGTGACTAATTTTATGTGTGAGATTTCATTTACAATAAACTTTTCCATACTATACACATAAAATCCCCTTATACTCCCTAGAAAGTGACCTAAAGAAAAGCTAAGCCAGCAGAAACCTTCTGCAGGATAATCATGTGCTTTGGAAACACATGTAGCTCTGCCTATTTGCAGAGCTAAAGAAGGGGTTCTCAGTGATTTGGGTTAATTTTGTTACCTTGTGATTTCTTCAAATATATTTCTGTTTGTCTTCTATTTTTCTCAGACAATTCTAGCATAAATTTCATCTCTTTACTTGTATTTTTAACTGAATTACTTAAAATCAGTGCATCAGTATGAATCTTCACAGCGCAGAATCTGAATGGTCTCTGCCTGAAATGTTTCTTGTCATTTCAGCATCCAGTTATTTTTCCAAAATAACTGGATTTGGGCTGTATATTTAACATCATTCTGTTATATACTAGAAAGTTTAGGTTAATTCAAAATCCCCTATGCCAGTTACTTGGCAATCTTACTGAGACCACTGTCTCAGTTTTTTTTAAAGTGCTAATTCTTAGGTAGTTCTTTTGGACACACTAACTCATGCTTCAATATTTTATGCACACATTGACATATGGTTAAAGATTTTGAAAACCACTTTTTCATGGCTAAAAAGGGTTTATCTCTGATTTCTTTGTTGTTCTGATCCACAAGCTATACACTTGCATTTCACAGAACAATTTTAGGGAACCATCTCATCTTTTGAATCCAAACGTCAAACATTGCAGAATTTCCTTTTTCTTTTCTCTTTTTTTTTTTTCAACTGCTTTTTTTCCAGGTAGATGATAATGAAATTTTTGTCTTTTTTAAGAACTCTTTCTTTGAGTTAAATAACCAATATCCTTTACCAGTACACCATTCACTGGGATAGACAATCTTGGAAGTTCATCCTAAAACAAAGAATTTGCCCAGCTTGTATTAGGAATTGCTGGTGTAAGACAAAAATTAGTATCTGAAAGACTCTTCATCTGTCTCTCATTTATCTTTTTTATTATTAGTTTATTCACACTTTTTCCAATAATAGTCTGAACAATTTTATTTTTTTATTCTGAAGCAACCTTCTCCTTTACTTCTCCATCAGAGTTTGTATGCGACCAAGAAATGCTTTTTGTTGAAAAAGATTCTCTTCATTGCTTGTACTGCCTGGCTTTTTTAACAATCAAGTGTTAAAGGTCTATCACAGGCTGAAAAGTTGAGGGGCTATTGCAAGGTCCTTTATTAGTCACTTTTAAGTTTTCTTTCCATAATGCCATTCTATGTCCTAAAATATCTTATCTAAACTTCAGGCTGTTGTGTTCAGTATGTGCTCTTTGAGTGCAACAAAAGCAGAGCCATCCAAAGATAAGCTGTTTTAAAGCCAGAAAATCATTGTCAGCTGACTTTACTCATTGGAGAAATGGGCTTGTCCTACCACAGGGAAAGATGCAGACTCAGAGGACGTTTGACCAAGCTCTTCTCATGTCTACACATCCTTTATGATGTGCAGGAAGTTTCAGTTAGCTCATCTAGAACACAAAGCCTCATCCTGCAGCACCCTCCATTAAATTGCCTTGCCTCCCTGTTGCCACTCAGTGATGGTGTCAGGCTGCGTATGTTGGTTAGACTTGGAGAGAGTAGGAGCCACGACGGTGGTCTGCACAGGACTGCCTGTTAAAAAAATAGCTGCTGTCTTCTTGGGCTGAGCATGTTTCCCAGGTGAGCTCAGGACACTTACCATGGAGAGATGGGCTCCAGTCACTACTGTTGTCAGGCAGCCTACTGATTTCTGCAGGGAGCTGCTCTCCTCTCCCCTTGCTAGAGTGGGTCTGTCTTGCTGACCTGTTCTCTGAAGAGCCAAGATCACTGGTTCATGCCAGTTTGCATGCCTGTGGGGTGGCAAGGAACTTTTCACAGCTCAAGATAGGTCAGCACAGGAATATCAGAAGGTAAATAAAACGTCATTATGTTCAGAAGATAATAAAAATTTCATTAAAATAGCCAGCAAGTCTCAAAAACTCATACTGCCTTTTCTTAGCATCTCCATAATTCTGGACTTCTTAACGAGGAAATTTCTCTCGTTTGAGGGTCCTTAGTTCCTTTAAACTGTTCTTCTTTCTCCCTGATGCTTGTAATTCAGAAAAAACCACATCCTTGAGAGAGACAGGATCACCAAACCTGCTTTCTGTCTGGATTTACTGCCTTCTGTGTACCCTTAAAGCTATAGTCAAAGAGCTTCAGGGACAGCTCCCCAGAAGCAATGATGTTGGTTTGCAAAAGCCCCATCCAGCTCCCTTCCAATCACTCACTTCACAGCACCTACCTCTTGGGAGTTTTCTTTTAAAAGGCATTTAAAGAACACCTTGGCCACTGCAACCTGTGTGTGAATGCTTCAGGGTCAAAAGCCATCTTCCTATGGCATGTGCTCAGCTGTGCCTGGGAGGGCCTTGGAAAGGCTCTCTGCCTGCTTGCAACACCAGCCATCTTTCTCTCATGTAGCTGGGGCATCACTGTGTCCCTGTGTGTGTTTCCAGGACAGAAGGAAACGTATGCACTCTCTCCTCTTTCCTTCCCTCAGCTGCTGTGGGGAGGCGACTGTGGGTCTGTGAGTCAGGCAGTAGCTGTTACTGTGACGCAGAGGGACACGGTGTGTAATGGCATCAGGGACACCCAGTTGTGACTTACTGTGCACTGCCACTTCAGCAGTGTGGCTTGTAGCATGGCTTGCAAAAAAATCCACAAAACCACATATTAGGGCATCTCTCTGCCATACCCTGCTCTTCCAGAAGTCAAGGAGAAGACTAAAATCTAAACCTATAAACAACAACTTGGGTATTATTTAAGTTATATAACACCACTAAGCAGCTACTGTGTCAAGCACAAGACCCATTTGATCAGCATATCTTGTATTCCTATTAAAGATTGCTGCTTCATGGTGTCACATCACCTTAGCCAACCTGTGTGGATGTGAAGGTCTAAATGCTTGTCCCAGCAGCATGCCCCTCCACAGTCACTGCCAACCACAATGAAGCAGTGTTGCCTGGGCCAGCATTGTCCATAACCTCTTCAGCCCTTTGGAGAGATGACGACTTTGCTGGAGTCTAATCAGGAAGGTGTAAGGTTTCAATGTCTTCCTCAGAAACATGGAAAAAGAAGAGATTTAAATTCACTGTGGGAGGGACCACCATCAGCCAGGACTGATACAAGGACAGGAGGAATATGTTGAAAGTTTAGAGGGAAAATTTGCAACCAGGTGAGACTGTTTGCAGACAGTACATAAGCACGCCTATGATCAGGTCCTTGGCATGGACAATGTTGTGGTTTAGGCCCGGCCAGGGATGAAAGCGCCACCCAGCCACTTGCTCGCTCCTCCCCCAAGTGCTTAGGCTGAGTGTGAGAGGGCATGGGTACGAGAAAGCCACATTGTCATGGGGATTTTTCTTGTTTACTAGTACTTATCAGACTGTGGTCTTCTTGTTAGGATCAACAATGAATAACTGGTACTCTATTTATTTAATACAATATTGCTCATGTGATTGTCCACACATTCTGCCTTATATACTTGCTTTCTTTCTACTACAGTATTTTTTTTTTCTTTGAGGTCCAAGCAGCTAAAAAGCATTGTAGCTACCATAGACTTAGAAGACTGGAGGATATCACATCTTCATTGGCATAACAAAACATGGGTCACTGCAGAAATGGACACATTGGGCAATGTGTCCAATGTAATGGACAAAGTGTTTTCACTGCAGAAACAACCTTTTTTTCTTGAAACATAATTAGCTGTATGGTCCAGAACATCCACATGCAATACCCTGTGTTCTGCATAGGTGTGTCTCTGACCCCTTGGACGCTTGCTACTTTATGTCAGCATGATTTTAGGGGTTCATTTAGGCTGATCCCTTAGAAAAGGATTGTCACACCATGCTTATCAAGCATTTGTAAAGTTATCTAATATGATTTTTAAAAAGGAGAAATAAAAACTAGTAAAGTGAATGACAAGTGGTTCATGTGGTTCACCACAGCTGGGTGACTTTTAAAAAAAATCTAAATCATACTGAGTATAAGCTTAGCCTCACTACTTACTAGAGATGGTGAAAGTCACATGTAAACAGGTGATTTTGGCTGCTACATATGGAAAAAGGGTATCTTTTCTTTCTGCCTTATTTGCCATCACAGAATCTGCATTACAACGGAGATTGAGAAAGGTGGGTACCTTGTGGTGTCTGGTGGGGCATGGGCTGTCTTCTTCTGCCTTCATTCTTCGGTGTCTAACAGAAATCAAGCTTATATTGTAATTTCCTCTTTAGTGAAGTACTGATAGGATCTCTCTCTTCTGTCTAATATTTCTGAAATTTCTCAAAAATGATAATTTTTTCTGATCCGTTGCCTACTGTCAAGTGTTGAAATTGGTTGAGTACAGAATTTTTTTCAGGTGCAGAAGGAGGACATCAGCATACAAGAAAAATGTGATCATGTATGCTGGATTTTAAGTTGTCATTAGACATGCAGCTGTGTTTAAAACACAAAAAGTTCATTACATTTGCTAGTCTCTCAGGATCTGACAGTCTTTTAAGAGACATTTTGGACAACAATTTCATTATAAGGAAATGGGGAACTATCTTTTATTCAATAAATGTAAGGAGTTTTTGTTGTTTTGGGTTTATTTTGGTGGTGGTGGGGTTTTGTTTTGTTTTGTTTTGTTTTTTGTTAGTGAAAAAAAGAAAAGGAATAGATGATTGCTCTGAGTTTGGCCAAATCACAAAGCTACTTTACTTACTAAAAACCCAGCTGTCCTGAAAACACGTTCTGCACTGTCAACTGGCAACATCAACATGTCCCCATCATTTAAAAGCCAGGTTGAATACCTTGGCAGTGAGATACTAGAACTGCATTTTGCAGAATGTCATGGTAATTAACAACTTTTCTTCCACCAACTAAAAGATTTTTTAACTGAATTTGCATTATCTAGAAATAAATATGCTTATTAGGAAGCAGGAGATTTTTAGTGATACAAAAATTATTAGAGGCAGTAAATCAAATCTCTTAGGTGAAAAAAATACCACAATGAGAGTATTCAGCTGGATACTAGACAATGGAACTTATTTGGAAGATGTTCAGGTTTGGAAATGTAAGGCATTCTCTTTCTATAGGTAATAGGAGTTTGGAGACAATTGATGCAAGATACACATCTTGATTTATTGATATTTAATACCAGCAGAATGTGAGATGTGTTTCAGATGTAGTGGTAGGAAGTGTAAAAGATTATTATTTGATAGCTTTTTGCAGGACACTTGTTCTTCACTAAATATTTTGATCTGTGATGTAAGACTTGCTCTCCTTTTGCTTTCTTGATCACAGAATCACTAAGGTTGGAAAAGATCATCCAGTCCAACCATCCACCCAACACTACCATACCCACTAGACCATGTCCTCAAGCGCCATGTCTAC
>NW_010231931.1:12925-13367 GCF_000690775.1 Eurypyga helias | reverse complement strand
GGCAGCCACGGCAGCCCCTTTACTGGCGACACCTCAGGGTCAAGTCTCTTGGGATGATGGAAGCGGGTTTTCCCCCTGGAAACCACAGGGATGTTCCCATGGATGGCCAAGCATCACCGTGCGCTAGAACCGGATCCCGGCCCAGGAGGGATGGAGCCCTGGGCATTGCTTGCTCCCACTGCTGGAGCAGCAAAAGAAGGAGCCAAGTGGGAAAAATTCCCATCAAATGAACAGCAAGTTTATTTAAATCATTCCCACAGCAAATTGTCTCCAGGAGCGAACTTGAAAGAGGTTCTGGAGCAACTCACTGGTTTCACAGAAGCCAAAATCGCAGGTTAATGGGGCTCAATGGATCCCACGGGAATTGTGCATCCCTCTGAGGGGGCTGGTGGGTGCTGCTCAGCCGTCACGCCGCCTTCCCTTCACCCTCCCAGCCGCAGAA
>NW_010231931.1:10839-12726 GCF_000690775.1 Eurypyga helias | reverse complement strand
GACTCAGCAGAGCCAGCACTGAGAGCGGGGAATTGTTTCAATGAAAAATCATTCTCCTCCCAAATCGCATCCAGAGGAATTGATCGTTTTGCTTGGACACTTGGTGGGGTGGGGGTAAAGGGGCTTGGTGATGTTTCGGTTGCCCACGCTGCTCCCAGCCGGCTGCCCCGGCTCCGCTGAGGCCGCACTTCTTCTGCCACGGGGCTCCTCAGCAGAGCTACGCCGGTGGAGGGTTCCCCAGGCCCCCGGCTGCCTGCTCCAGCCCCGGCATGGGGCTCCACTGCACCCCATGGACACCCTCCAGATCCCGCGGCCGTGCCGCCAGCAGCCCCGCTCCCAGGCCGGCTGCTCTGCTGTGGAGGCCGTGGGGGCTGACATGTTTTTCAGGTCTGGGGGGTTTGGGGTGGGATTTTCGATTGTTTTCCTTTTTTTTTTAATAAAACCCAGCAATACATCTTGCTCACTCCGAGGAGGAGGGGAACCCACCACGACACCCATCACACCACCATGGAATCATAGGATGTTTTTGGTTGGAAGGGACCTTAAAGATCATCTAGTTGCACCCCCCTGCCATGGCACCCATCACACCATCGCAGCACCCATCACACCACCACCTCCCGACACCCAGCCGCCTCTGCCAAGGGCTGTACTTCGGGAAGCAATCGGATCCTCCATCGGCAGCACCGCGGCAGTGGGTGCCGAGATCCTGCCCTGTGCCAAACAAAGTTCACTGAAGGATTTCTCTTGGGAATCGCGTTGAGTTTAGCAATAAATTCTCCCCTGGGTGCCTGCAAAGCCGGTGTCTCCTGCCAGAGCCCCCCCGCTCCCACCGCACCCCCAGACCTACCGAGGATGCTCTCAGGGAGGGGTGGCAGAGGCACAGCATCCCCTCGGAAAAACCCAAGCCAGGATTTTTTTTCCTGGCTACACGCCTTTGCCCTCGCACCCCTCCGTACCCGTTCACCCCCCGGCTGGGCTTGGGCTCCGGTGCCTCGTGCCGGCAGCGTGGGGCTGGAGCACACCCGGATCAGCCGTGGGGATGGCAGTGCTGCTCCCGCTTACGGCTCCGTTTTATCCCCCGCCATAAATAACAGCACAGAAGACTTTCTGAAGTTCTCAAAGCCGCGTTTGCCGAGCAGCCTCCAGGCACTGTTTGTGAAAAGAGGTTATTAAATTGATTTTTTTTTTTTCCCCTTTACATGCTCAATGAACATTAAAATTAAAGTTCTGCTTATTTTTTTTTCCGTGGATCGGCGGAGGTGTGCCTACGTGCCGGCTGGCATCACCACGGTGTGCGGGATGGAGATTGACGGAGCTGGAGAAGAGGGACCTTGGCCCCGAGTCCCGGGGTGCTCGGGGGACCAGTGAGTGCCCAGGAGAGGGACCGGGAGCATCACCAGCTGGGATGGGTGGTCGGATCGTGGCTTCACTGCTGGCCCCACTGCTGGGGCACAGCTGGCACTGGTGCACATCTGGGTACTGCTCAGGGTACATCTGGGTGCTGCTCGGGGCACGTTTTTCAGCATCAGGAGGGAGGTGAGTGGTACTGGCAGGGAGGTGGCAGCCCCCTCATCCTGCTGGGGAGAGGGTCCTGGGGCTACGGCTCGGATGGGTCAGGAAGAGACTCCTGCTGGGGAGAGTGTCCGGGGGCTGCGGCTCGGATGGCTCAGGAAGAGACTCCCCATACGCCCCCCATCCTCCTCCTCAGCCCCATCACTTCTCCTCCCGCTCCAGCCCCAAGGACTCGAATCATTGCCTAATTTAGAAAAATGACGGGGAGACGGTTTTTCACTGACACAGTCACTACTGAAAATTTACTTCAAGGTTCATTGTTGGCAATGTCAAAAGTGATGAAAACCAATAAAAAGAACCAGCACAGCATGAATG
>NW_010231931.1:10401-10685 GCF_000690775.1 Eurypyga helias | reverse complement strand
CTTTAGCTCCCCGGCTGCTGGGGGAGGAGGTTTCCCACAGCCCCAGCCCCAGCGTGGGTGTGGGGCAGGGCCCGGTGACACAGAGGGTGTCCCCAAGTGGCACCGGAGCGGGGTCTCCAGCACCGGCACATGATGCTCATCCCCTCCCATGGTGCAGCCCTGGTTCTTCAGGAGCTTGGGGATCACCCCGGCATCGGTCCCGGTGCCGGGTCAGAGATGGGCAGTCGCCCACCTCGTGCCACACGCCATGGACCAGCACAACCAGCACATCAGCCGCCGCGCGC
>NW_010231931.1:2650-10054 GCF_000690775.1 Eurypyga helias | reverse complement strand
CTGAGCCCCCCCCATCCACCCCAGCGCACCCCTGGCAGGGAATACGAGGAGGACCTGGCGCCAGGACCCTGCCAAGGAATGGAGCAGGGGGTTACGTGGTTCCCCTTCACGATGGGGTGGGCAAGGGGAGCGTGCGAGCAAGGCGTCTGCTCCGGGAGACAGTCCAGAGGGTCCTAGGGGAGAAGGAGGATGATGATGCTGTTGTGGGAGCTGTAGGGTGTCAGCCAGCCCTGGTTTGGAGACCCATAGGTGACACCCGCTTGTGTCACCCCAGCTGATCTGGAGCGATGTGGAGATCCCAAAAGGGATCACACCCTTCCCCGACACGGCTGCTGTCACAGCCCAGGGTCTCGCTCCGCCCTGGCCACAAAAGCAAACAAACAAAATAAACTCTCACCACCAAATTGCTTCTCATAAATCCTCCGCTCCCTGCCGCGCTCCGGAAAAAGCCCTTTTTATTCTCCATTGACCGGTGGTGGCTGGAAACTGCTGTGTCCCAGAGCCCGGGCACGGAGCTGCCGGCCTCAGCGAGGACATTTGTCACCATCCCATGGAGCTGGGACAGCAGCAGCAGGAAAAGGGCGATGGCAAGTCACCTTTTATTGAATTTCAGCTCTTCCTCACTGTTTCCTTGCTGATTTTTTCTCCCTTTTTCACTTTTATGGCAAAGAATTGGATTTAACTTGATCCTTTTTTTAATCTGCTGTTGCCAACCTAGCCAGGCAGCACACAGGGTGCCCTTGGGGTGATGGGCCATGCCTGGATCAGGCCCTCGCCATGGCTCCCGACACGGGCACCTCCCCGCTGGGGGCTGGGGAGATTATTTGTGTTAGCAAAAAAGCAGATTAAAAGCCGAGAGAGCAATTCGTTGCTGCTGAATTGCTAACGCGCTGTGTGCAGCGGGATCTGCTGCAGTTGTCTTGGTCCTGAGCCACGGTAATTGTATTCTATGAAATATTTATTCATTTTCATTTCAATTTCATTTCCAACATGTATTTCCTATAAAATGATGTGGAGAAAAAAAAAAAAAGTAGCCCTGGATGCATTTATCATCATCACAGGTTCCTTCCCAAACCTTCCCCGAAGTGGCACTGCTGGGCAGGACCACACAGGCTGTCAGATCGGGTTTTTCTAAAAACTTTAAATGCCATTTTTCATCCTGCCGGGAGCCCACGGGGACCCGAGTGGTGCAGGACATGCAGGATCCTGGTTCCTGGCCCTCCTCCCCAGCTCCCGAGAATCACATGGCACCCCGTGAAGTACCCCTGTGCACAGTAAAATATCCCTATGCGCAGTAAAATACCCCTATCCAGAGTATAATATCCCTGTGCACAGTAAATATACCCCTATGCAGAGTAAAATATCCTTATGCACAGTAAAATACACTTAAATCCAGTGGGCTCACTGCCAGACCCCGTGCCCATCCGGGATCATGGGGATGGTGGCACTCATCAGCCGCCGCACGTGTCACCTGCACACCCTCAGGATCGTAAATTTAAGGTGATGACCATATAATCTCCGTCACAATCCATGTAAAACTCTTACCCCGGCTATTATTTCCAGGCTGATCGTATACGCCGTCTGATAAACAGTTGATTACTTCTCCTCCCAGCCCCGCGCCCAATTTGCATACAATAAATATCGCCCTCGGAAGCGTGCACGGGAGAGCTGAACCTCGGCTCATGCTTTATTTATGAGAAATAAACACGAGATCAAGTTTGCATAATCAACACATATTTAATTTGTGAGCTCTTCCACTCGGGTCTCTGGCTGTAATCAGGCGCCGTGCGCGCGTCTGACAATCAGGTTGAAAATATCTTCATTAAGCGACTGTCAGGTTTCGGAGCCGACGTTCGGTTGCCGATGGCAAAGCGCACGGCGCCCAGCGCGAGCCCCGAAATGCCGCGGCGGGACAGGGCACGACTCTCCCCCTTCCCACACGCTGCTCCTGAGAAGTTCCCTTTACTGCCCTTAAAACGGATTTTTTACTTTACTATAATTTGTCGATCTTAGCTTCCTTGTGCATGCTAATTTATGCAAAAAAACACTGGGGCTCCTATTAAAATGCCATGAAAATCTAATGAAATTAATGTTGGCAACAAATATTACCTAATGGAAGAGCCTCCGGGAAAAAAAAGAGCGCAAATATATATTTGCACATATTTAAAGGACTCTGTCAAGTAGTTTAGCTTCAGAGTTTAGATTTTATTAAAAAAGAGGGGGAGGAGGCACAGAGCGTTTACCAAGCCCAACACAAGCAGAAGGGCTTTTGTGAATTATATTTTTAATTTCAATGAAAACTGTTGCTGCTGTAATTGAGACCCTTGCAACTGTGCTGGATGCTCAGGTGGAGGAGCCTGGGGAAGAGGTGGGAGCTGAGCCACGGATCCAGGCACGCCGCATTGCGGCCAGCCACTGTGGTATCCACCAGGCAGATCCAGGTATCCCACCGGAGAGCGTCGCGTCCAGCGAGCATCGTGTCCGGCGACCAGCCCGTCCAGTGAGCGCTGTGTCCGGCGAGCATCCTGCCTAGCGAGCGTTGCACCAGGTGAGCATCCCCTCTGCCATCCAGGGAGCTCCACATCCAGTGCCATCCTGTCTGGAGAGCACCGCATCTGGTGAGCTTCACACCCGGCGAGCATCCCATCCGTCAGGCCTTGCATCTGGGCAGCGCCCCATCCATCAAGCATCCCATCCACATGCCATCGCATCCAGGGAATATCCCACTTTGTCAGCATCCCAGCCGGCCAGCACCACACCCAGCGAGCACCCTGTGCTGGGGGGCAGGATGGGGCAGCACTCACCCCATGGCTCTTCACGGCCAGAAGCACCTGCCAACCCATCGCCGTGTGCTGCCGGCTGGGGATTTCTGCCTTCCCTGGCCCTGCGGCACAGCCGATGCTCTCCCACCCAGCCCAGGGGTTACCCACCCACATCCATCCATCCCCAACCCAGACGAAGGGGCACCTGGCACGGCCTGAGCCGCACGTTAACCAGCTCAGCGTGAAGCGGGTGCGCTGGATGCAGGGTGCTGGGTGCAGGGCGCTGGGTCCCCCCCCACCCCCCAGCCACCGGCTGCTGCCGGCCACCCCGACGCGGCTGCTCTGCCACTCACGGCAGGGACCAGTGGCACCGAGGCCTCCCTGGGGAGGGGACACCCAATTATACGTGTTTATTAACTTACGTGTTAATACTCTAAAGCCATCCGGCAGTGACAGCTTATTATGAGCTTATCTCTCACAGAAGGCTATTCCTTGTCGGCAATTACAACAGCTACTATTAATTCCTCTTTAAAGGAGCCCTGACAGGTAATATCTGCCCCTAAATTTAAGATCGGGGGAAAAAGAAAAAAAAACCAAACAACAAAAATACCTTAGTGCAGATATTTCTATTAATTATTTCAGATTTGGTTTGGGTTTTTTTTTTTCCAGTTTGCTGTAGACACGGTGCATTTCCACGTCAGGCTCAGCTTTCAGGTCACTTTTAAAGTCTCCATAAAGACGTGTCCTTGCCAAAAGCTCAGGGACAAGCCCCTGCCCATGGGGGGTGAGAGATGCCCCCTCCCAGCACCCAGCAGGGTCCCAGAGCCCTGGCCAGGGGCTGTGACCAGGAGGGGCGATGGGGACTTATGGCTGATGTCTGGAAAACACCAGCCTGTCTGACGGATGTGAGTTTTTGGAGGTTGGATGATGCCCCCTCCTTGTCCCCATCACCATGGGACCCACGGGGCTGTGGGCATCACCTGCACGGTCAGGATGGGGCGGGAGGGGATGGTCCCCATGGCACCCATGCCCCATCGCGCCACTGATTGCTGCTTCAGTGACTCTGGTGAGCGGTAATAATAGATTTTATGACCCATAAAAGCCATCTTTAATGCTTAAGAGCTTGTATCTGTGGTGTAATGGCATTAAAACACTACTGGTGGGCAGCCATCCCGCCTGCCAAGGCGAGGGGCTGCCTGCCTGATGGATTTTTCCCACCGTGTTGCTATTTTACTCTCAAAAGCGGACTGAACGTGCCGAGAGGAATACCTACCGTGGCACCTCTGGTGTGGCACGGCTGCTTGGCTGGCGGGAGGGTGGTGGCTGAGCCTTGACACGCTCAAGGGTACCAGGGACACGGTGGCACACCGAGGGCTTTAACGCTGTCCCTGGTCCCGTGTGGCAGTGCTGTGGGGGTGGAGATGGGGACAAGGACACCCAGCGTGATTATCCAACGGCATGGGGGTTGGATAAATCCTGGGTGAGAAAGAAATGCCACTCGAAAGAAGGCTGAGCTGCGCAAATGCACTTGGGCCACCCTGCCCCTGTCCCCAGCCCCATCCTTGCTGCTCCCCTGAAATTTGGAGGCTGTTCCTCGTTCTCGCCCCTCCTGCCATCCGGCAGCACCGAGAGCCCGGTGCGTGCCGCTGCCTGGTGCTCGTGGCCACGCCACAGCCACAGCCATGCACGGGGAACTGACCCAGAGCATCCTGCCCCATGGGAGAAGCAAGCAAGGGGGGGTGGCATTTCAGTCCTTGAAGAAAAAGCACGTGGGAGGGGGATGCTTTAACACCGGGGGCATGTTGACATTTACATGGGAAAATAATCCAGAAAAAAGATTGTTTTGGGTCAAACCAACGCATCGTGTTTGCTCTGAAATGTGAATATTTGGGATTTCCTTCTTTTTTTTCAAGTTAAGCCTTTGGAAAAGCCTTCCCACGGACGTGTGTCTCTATTTATATATAAATATGAAACTCTATTTTTAGACTTATATAAAAATGAAGCACATCCAGAAAAAAAAGGGGCAGAATTTCACCTGGAAAGCATCCGGATGAAAACCACTGAGCCCCAGGAGCCATCTCTACCCACAGATCCCATCCCGGAGCCCCTCTGCCTCCCCATGGCCTGGGGGGTTCACTCTTCATTTTCAAACCCAGTAACCCCCCTTTGCCCATCTCTCTTCCCACGTTCAAAATAGCTCCGGCGGTATCCGCTCAGCTCTTCCAGAAAGGATTGTTCAATATTTCTCTGCGAGCTGTGGGATGTCTGATGTTAGTGAGCACATTAAACAGGGGTATAAATTCGTAATGAGAGCCCTGAAATGAATGGTGCTTATCATTTATGGATGGAATAATTAAAGATACTGTACTTGGAGGTTTTACATGGTCCTGTAAATTGTCATCCGTGAAAGTAGGGGAATAAGTGGAACTGAAACAGCTTCAGTTGTCGCAGCCCCTCGGTGCACCCAGGGCTGTGGGACTCGGGAGGATGCCCCCGCCGGTGGCGGCTGTGGGGACATCCCTGTTCCCATCTGTGGTCCCCCTTCATGTCTCCTGGAGCCAGCGAGCCCATGCTATTAGGAATTTAGAGATTTAAGCTTTTTTGATGATGTTCAGGCTCTCGGAAATTGCCCACTGGCAGAGCCAGCCCTGGGCTCCTGCCTGCTGCTTGGCCCCAGCGCAGGGCTGTGCCAGGCCCAGGTACGGCACGGCACGGCACGGCACAGCAGAAGGTGCCATGGACCAGAGGGTGATGCTCTGCTCCAGGCATCCTGCTGCTCTGGGGGTGTTCCCTGCTGGTGCCCCCCAGGGTCCCCACACAGCCCAGCCACGGCACGTGGGGCTGCAGGGGCTCTGGCCATGGGGCACCCCGTGCCATGGAGCCGCAGGTGAGGGCAGGGGGCACCCAGCCCACCCAAGCACTCCTGGGACCCCCACAACACCCTGGGGGGCAGAGCTGCCTCTCCTGGCACTCCATCCTCCGTCCTATTTTAACTCCGATCATCTAAAATACTGTAACTATGGCAACGCTGCAGGTGAGACTCATTACAGTTAATCCTCTAATTACTAACTACCTCTTCAATCAGTTGTAATTACTTTGGGGACACAGTTAACCTCTCATTAGAAACGCATGGCCACGTTTTACCAAAAGCACAAACAGTGACATGCCTGGTAATTTAGCACCACAGCACTCAAGGCCACTCTCCGTCTTTTATGCCGGCACAATCTCATCCCTGTCATTAACCAGGAATGGTTGTCATGACAATTAATCATTCAATCCCTCATCAGCAACTTTTGCCAAATGTCACCCTGCTCTTGATCAAATGAGAAGGGAAAATTAAATGAATCAATTCAGCATTTGTGCCTATTTTTTTATTTGGGGGGCGGGGATTGGTGGGTAAATTGGAGATGGCCCAGCAGACGGAGATCTGCCCATGTGCTGGGGGCCTGGGGTGCCTGTCCTGGATCCTGGGGACACTCGGTGCCCTCCAAGGAGACCCCCCCACCAGGGCTGGGGGTCATGCTGTGCCTCTTAGGGCTGCCTGACTTGGTAGTCCAGCCCCAGGTCGCTGCCAGAGCCTGCTGTAGCCACCCAGATGTGCCACCTCCAGATGTGCTGTCCCCAGATGTTCAGCAGTGACGTCTCAGCCAGCCAGGTAAGGTTGGTGACCTCCAGAGCAGAGCAGAATGCCCGCTCCTCTGCCGTGCCCCAATTTTGCAAACAATCCTCTCTCCAATCATTTTCCTTTTAAATCTGTAATTAGCTGGAATCATTTGCCGCATGCAAATCCCAGCCTTTAATTGCTGGTGCTAACCTTGTGAAGCTCTGGGGCTCTCGGCAGCCCCAGCCGCCGTTCTATATCCATGCTAGTTCTATATCTATGCTGGACCCCCTGGCAGCCCCCCAACCCAGCTTGCACAGGGTTGGGGGGCTGCTGGGACTCTTGGCCCCACCAAAAAGGTGTCACGTCTCTGTACCATCCCACTGTCCCCAGGGAGAGGTCGTGGAGCTCTGTGGTGGGGCCCAAAGCCCCCAAAATATCCTTCCCCCATGTGACACTGCTCCATTCAGGGCTTCACTGGTAATTCCTGGGGGCTGATCCAGGCCAGCCCCCGTGGGGGAGGTGGGGGGGTGCCCACCCGGCTGCAGTGGGATGCAGGCTGGGAGTCAGTGCAACTGTGTTTTGGGGTGGCTGCGCCTCGGGCCAGCTGTGCATCGACACGGCTGCATTTCGGGGCAGATGTGCATCCGTCGTGGGGCTGTGTGCTGGCAAAAGGTGGTTGCTGGAACCCTGGGGTACCCCAGGGCACCCCCATGCCAGGCTTGTCCCAGAGGGTTGTTGAGCACCGTGGAGAGCGTGGCGTCATCTTCGGGGAGGAAGGGGTGGGACGCTGTTTCAAGGGATGCTCCAAGGGCTGCACCCCTGATCCGCATGGCCCTGTGATGGGAGGGGGGGCTGCGGGGGAAGGGTGAGGTTTCACTGCGACTCAATTATAGGAGATTGTAAAATCGCATTAGGAAAGTTGGCATTTAAAGCTTGATGCGTTTGGACCGTGCGTCTCTCCCCGGCTCGGGAAAATCGATTATCCGTCAGAGGGCCAGGCGGGCTGGGGAGCATTGCTCCTGCTGTGAACACCGCGCA
>NW_010231931.1:2289-2538 GCF_000690775.1 Eurypyga helias | reverse complement strand
AGGGCAGGGGATGGGTACCTGTCCCAGGGCAGGGAGGACGCCAGGATGTCCGTGCCCCCGCGCTGGGGAGCTGGGGGCTGGGGGTCCCACGAGGCTGCTCCCATCCTCCCCGTGGCAGCGAGCAGCACGGCTCAGTGCTTTTTTATTTAATAGCCTTGATTGTGAATTCCCGTCCTGTTTGCTCACACGTGCATGGCTCCGCTCTCGCTCCCGCTCAGGAGAGCCCATCTGCTGCCGAAAGCCCCCGGC
>NW_010231931.1:671-2124 GCF_000690775.1 Eurypyga helias | reverse complement strand
CCCAAATGGGGTGCGGGGTGGGGGGCACCGTCCAGCGTCACCTCCCCGGGACGACATGGGAAGTGTCTCTTTGCCTTACGCTCACTTCTTCCCGCTCCGCGTCCCGCCACTCTCCCAGCACCTGGAGGCTGCCAGGACCCAGGTCTGCACCCGGGCAGCTGCGGGTGACGGGATTGCCGTGACACTGGGGTGTCCCCAGGGGCCTCTCCGATGGGCCAAATTCCCTCCAGGCGCAGAGACAGCACCGGGCACCCCTGGCACAGCTCCAGGCGCTGTGGGCAATGCTGGGCCGTGCTGGGTGCCAGTGTCACCATTCCCACCCTGGCTGTCCCGGCTCCCCGGTGAGCCCCTGATTAATTCCCCAAGACCCGCGGTGCGCAAATGAGTAATAATCCCAGCCAACGCTACTTGCTGCGCTGTGTCCTGACAAATTGATTTGCCAGCGCGATTGTGTGGCGGGGCTGTGTTAACATCGCACGCCCCGCGCCTACCGCACACGGGGCTCACGCTGCGCTGCCAGGCATGGATCCTGAAGCCACGGTGCCGGATGGCCCCTTCCTCACTGGCTCCTGCCTGCGCTGAGGTGGCCTGAGACTGTGAGAGAAGCCAGAGCAGCACCCAAAGCTCTGCCACTTCACCCCACGTGGGATCAGGGGCTGCGGTCCTCCGGAGAGCATGAGTCTCCAACCATGGGAGCACCAGGAAGGGAGGGGAAGGAGCCTGTCTCCTGGGATGCTTCATGGGATATTTCAAGGGATGCTCCAAGGCATACTCCAGGGATGCTCCAAGGATGCTCCAAGGGATGTTTCAAGAGATGCTCCAGGGATGCTCCAAGGGCTGCCAGTATCCAGCACCACCACAGAGCTCCTGTGCCACTGTGTCCCACCAGGAGAGACCCGGAGAGAGCCAGGGGGGTGCAGCCAGGCTTGTTCTCAGCACCTGAGAGCAGGATGAATGGGCACAGTCTTGCAGGGGTGGGGACAGTCAGAGATGGCACTGGGACAGGCAGTGGCAGGGATCCAGCACACTGTCCCCGCACCTCTCCTGTCTCCAGGGTGACATCCCTGGGCTGGCAGCAAACCTCTCCAAATTTGTCCTCACCCTCCCAGCTCCGTGGTAGGCAGGAGGAGACTGGGGAGATGCGGTTCCATCACCCCAGTGCCCAGGTGAGGGTGGAACAGCACCGGCTCCTGCCTCCCCACAGCTCCGCCTGAGCCCCTCCAGGCAGGGTAGAGGGACCACCCCAGCCCCAGGCAGTTTTGGGGGGAAGGAGCTTCCTGGAGTGGGGAGCTGGGGGTGCTCAGGATGGAGATGGGTCCCAAGGGAAGCTGCAGAACCACATGGAGGGTGCAGACAGCCCCCAGACCCCACCAGGGCTGGGGAGGGAGCTCAGGTCAGCAGGCAGAGAAACCCAGGCAGGAGCAGTGGTCCCCTCCACCCTGTCTCGCCCCAG
>NW_010231931.1:0-653 GCF_000690775.1 Eurypyga helias | reverse complement strand
CGCCGGTGACTTGTTGCTGCGGAGCTGGGCAGGCAGAAGCCGGGCAGGAGCCCCGGGCTGCGCCGCTGCCGCTCGCTCTCGTCAATTCTTTATGGCACTGCATCTTTAATAGCTTTACAGAGCCCATTTAATGTGCTCCGAGACATGAAGTGCTGTCTAATCAGCACATTTAGGAGAATTGCCCACATCCTGGTCTCACTGCCATAAAACAGTGCCCACAGAAGCATCTGTAATTAATGCTTTTTTTTGCTCGCTCCCTCTCTCTCCCACTGAATCAATTTATAAAGCGCGGACTTCCTCTGCTCTGGAGCTTTTAGGCTGTTTTACTCCGGCATCCGAGGTGACTAGGCAGCGCTCCTCAATTAGGCAGCTGTGTATAATGGATGCTTCAGAGTAAAAAACACAGTCTGATTCCCAGAAATGATCAATGCGCATTTTTCTTACAAAAACACAGGCTCACACGTACCCAACTGGGCTCTGCTCACCCTCCCGGAGCTGAGCGAGGCCACTGAAAAGGAAAAGGCAGGGAGGGGGGGTGGGGGTGGGTTGGAAAAGAGCTTCTGTTTTCTCCTGTTGCTGGAAGGGAGAATATAAAACGGGCGGAGAATTAGGGACAGAGCTAATTACTGTCACCCGCCTGGGCAGGGACCTGC
>NW_010231930.1:107985-113482 GCF_000690775.1 Eurypyga helias | reverse complement strand
CTATGATTCTATGATTCTATCTTCTAAAATCTGTCTGCTAATTATCTGGCAACATGTATCCTTGTTCTTAACAGCATAAATATAACTTTCTTGATCCTTGGGCTTTCTGTTTCTCCACAGGGAAGGATATACTATTCCCTAGATATAATGTAGCATCAACTTTCATGTATGTTTAGGAAAGGACTAACCAAGAATTTAATAGAGAGGTTTCTATTTGAAGATTCTATCTATCAGGAGCACTCTTCAAATTAGATAGTTAATATTTCTAGGTGCTATGGGCTCTTTTCTGCTTACAACACTGTTGGCTAAAGGCAGATTTTTTTTGGTGCATCACTGAAGATGTTCAGGCCATATGAAGGAGGTCAGTAGTGTGAATCTCACACGTCATGTCTAATTCTCTATTCTTCTAGGCGTTAAATTTTGGTATGGTTTCTTTGCCATTTTCAGGTTGTGGTGGGACTTTGACAACAGCTTCTGGTATCTTCATGTCTCCCAACTACCCTATGCCATATTACCACAATTCGGAGTGCTACTGGTTGCTCAAAGGAAGCAGAGGAACCCCATTCGAAATCCAGTTTGATCAGTTCCATCTGGAGTATCACCCAAAGTGCAGTTTTGATTACCTTGCGGTACGTACCTTGTGACACTTTGTCCATAAGAGACAGCTGGGTATGATGAGTACACAGCCAAGGAAAAACACGTGGCCTGGTCTTCAAATATCTGTAAGTGAGCAGACCTAGAGTAGGAAAGCTCCATGCTGACATGCTGCCTTCGTATCACAGGGCAGTGAGAAGAAAGTTAGCAGTGCCTGTGTAGCTGCTGGTAAGAAAAGTGTTTATGTCTATATAGAAAGGCCACTAAAACAAGAATCTGTCTATATCTTTTAAATTTGGATCAAGGCCTTAGTATGCTGTTTTAGTAAATTACAAGGAAAAAGGCTCAACAGTGTCATTGACCTTACTGTTAATCCCAAATCTAATATTTGAGTTGTTGCATAAACTATTTGACTATTTTTAATAGAGTTGAAACGAAGTGCAGTTTTCCCCTCTTGCTGTGTAAGCCCCTCAAAACCCACCAGTATTCGATTACTGGCTTCCTGTTATTCCATTGATTTACTTGTTTCTGAAATGCCTGTCAAGCTTCCTCAGAGCAGAAATAGAATTTAACCTCTTGTATACTCAGTAACAATTCCCCTAAGCAGACATTTGTTGAGGGATATTATTTGGAACTGTAAACCCATCAGCTTTATTAATTTTTTTCCCCCCTTTTTTGAAGGTATATGATGGCAACAGCAGTAATGCTAAAGAGCTAGGTAAATTCTGTGGGAATCAGATACCACAACCCATCCATTCCAGTGGAGACCTCATGTATATAAAACTAAGGACAGATGGCAGTCTGCAAGGTGGAGGGTTTCTAGCCAGATACAAACAGGGTAAGTAAAAAAAGATGAGAAGAACATGTTTCTACAGTTCACCTTATTCCTGAAACTGCATCTTGCAGCCCATGACTGCACCTGTTCATGAGCAGAGGGCAATGTATAGACCATATAGACCACCATTCTAGCATATATGGTGAAAGGCACATTGGACAACACGGAATTTTAATAGAAACAAAATGATTTGCAAGTATTTCTACATACCCTAAATAAAACACGCCCAAGTGGTAGAGATTGCTGTAGGTTTACAGACATGAAGTTGTCCTAGGTTTGAAATATACTAAGTGGATTACAAAAAACCCCAAAGCTATTAATCCACACATGGAACATAAAATAATTAGAAGAGTGAGGGAGCTTTGGCTCCCCTCATTCCTTAAAGATATGACAGATTTATCTACCATGTACTTTTTGGACTGCAAAGTCAAAATGATATATTAGAAAAGGGTTGTCTCTCCTTTCATTAATTAAACAGAAAGAGCACTTTCAGAGCACTCAGATGTAGAACCTGAGCTATCAGATAATGTGATCTACACTTTACATTAATATTTAATTCCTGAAGATGCATCAGAGAAAGCTTTCAATGGCTTGCCCAAAAGCTAAAATTATGTAGGAAGTAGGGGTATAAAATGAAGATGCTTAGATGCCAGATGCATTTCCATGTACATGAAAGCAATGTAACAATGAATTAGAAAACACTGTGAAGGAAAACATGGTATCAAGTCAAAGGCACCTTTGTGTCTGATGTGTTTCTAATAAAATCGTGATGGCTGGGGGTAGCAGCTTTCACCCATGTTGCAGTCTTCAAAATCCACTTCTGTCCTTTCAAACAGTGGTATGCTTCAGTGTAGCTTTACAGGCAAGCTCCGCTGCACCTGACCCTGACCTTCAGCTGTACCCTGAGCTTTTTGAAGTCCTAAAAACACAGACCTTGCTGCTTTGTAAATCATTTGGAAAGAATAAGAAAAATTTGCAGGAGGAAGGTGTATTAGCCCTAGTGATAGACAATAGAAGAGTTTTGCAAGTGAATCTCAGCTATTTCTGCTGTTCAGGCGCTGCAGATGTGCTGTGCAAAGCAAACAGCCTGTCCTGCTCCCCGCCTTCTGCCCACTTCTCTGTGCGTTACACTGGTCTGCTCCCGATACACGTTGTATACTGTCTCCAAACATGGGATTACCCACACTGATACTCACTGTCTTCAGTGAAAATTACATACAGGAAAATGAGACTCGCTGGCCCAATGCCATGATTGTAATTTCACTCTTTATCTAGTCCAGTTTCTTCTTAATTTTCACTTCAAGGAAAGCTCTCATTATTCCGTGTGAGTGTCCAGTTACGATGTTATTGGACGACTCATGAGGAAAATCATGGCTTCTTTTTAAAGAATTTAATTATCATTTCCAGTTGCTGGAGCTAGAAAATCTAATACAAGTAATTGCTTTCCATTTGTTGTTTTAGCTGGGCCTTATAATTTTGTTCTCCATTTTACTGAAATAAACAACTTCAATCCATTAGTCAGTCTTAGTTGAGCACCCTCCCCAAATTGTTTGACAGGGAAAGTTTCTATTACTAGTTAAAAGAAAAGATGTTTCAGGAGTAACCATGTATTTAGAATTAAAGAAAACTGTGAAAAAAATGTATGTACAACATATATTGATGAATCTGCAAGTGTCAGAAAAGGACATCTTCAGGACAGCTGAAGGATTCAAGTTTGGAAAGTCTGGATTTTGTCTGCAACATATGCAATATGGTCTTCAGTAGGTCACAATTTTCTTTCTGCTAGATTTATCTTCTCTAATCTGTGAATATTCTCACCTTGTAATGTTATCAGTAACTTCAATTACTAATTTTTTGAGATACTAGTTAATAATCACTGCACAAGTATAATTTATTACCTTTTTTTTTTTTCAGATTGCCATGGAGTACTGACTGTTAATCGTAGCCATGGCATATTGGAAAGTTTAAATTATCCAAATAATTACCCATTAAATGAGCATTGCAGCTGGACTATCCAAACTACAAGGGGGAACACACTCAACTATAGCTTCACAGCCTTTGATGTAGAAGATGGATCTGACTGTGACCGTGACTTCTTGAAGGTAGGTACCCAGATTCTAGAAACAAGAAAAATCAGGTCTTCTCCAGTAAAGAAAAACAGTAAAGATACAGAAGACCAAGGGGAAATTTCTTACCTAAATTTAGCCATTCAAACTCAAGTGTTTGGTACAAACAATTTGTCCCTATTTCCTCCATGATCAGTAGAAGCATTGCCACAGACCAGTTCATCCTACCTTAAGACGGGTGTCTGCAATAGGCAGGATGAATGCCTTCACAGGTGCCTGGATTTGCTACCACCTTAGATTAAATGCACTGGCTTTTAGGGGTGAAGTTAGATGTCATGATTCCAGCCTCATGTGAATGAGAAGAAACCTGGAGATTAGTAAATTGATTGCAAAAAGGCAATGAGCCCAATTATTTTCCTCTTGGTTTTATCTGAGGAGGGGTGGGAAATGTTCAAAAATGTCAAAATCTGTTATTTCTACATTTTTAAAGGGAGGGTTGCTGTGTCTCCTGTTTGTATTTTCCTTTTCATAATCATTTGGGTTCTTTAAGGGGGCTGAAAGAAATTTAATGTACCCACAAACAGAGACATTTTTAGCCAAACATAATCATTGTCTATCTAAAGCCAAGTACCCTTTATTTTCATTTCCTCAAAAATTTTATGTGTAGGATAACTTAAAAGATATTTTCTCTGTTTCGTACTTCATAGTCTGGGAAGCAGAGTGTAGTCGTGATCACTGCTACACTGAGGATTATAATCTCCTGCCCACAATTTTGCTGAAGTAATCCATCCTTCCGATCTCACCCTTGTACAGGATGCCAGCATGTAGTCCCTGTGCTCTACTTGGGTTTTGCACAAGAGGAACTGAAATTTAGAAAAGTGTTAGAGAAGGCTGCTTACAGCCAAGGAGAGGCTAAGGAATAGTGCCCACATTTCTGGGAATACTTACTTACACTTGGGTCTTGCAGAAGGTCCAGCAACAGGCCTGGTGATGGGTTAACAGGCCTGGTGATGGATTCCCTCTAGATGTCCTCCCTCGCTCCCTCTACCTCCTTACTATGCCAGCTTTCCCAGCTCAAAATTGGTAATAAACTGGCAAAAGTGGTGTTCTTCCCGCTTTTTCCTCTTTGTGGCCAGGAATAGACAGAAAGAATAGACATGTGAAGAAAATAAACAAGGGAGCACTGTGTTGAGAAGTAGCTCTTAAACCCCAGTTCGTTTTTGTGAGGAGGCTGAAAAGGAAACATTGGAGCCAAGTGGAGAGGCCAGTGCTGGTCTCAAGATGTCTAAGCCCTTGATCCATGAAAAGCAGGAGCCCTGCACACAGTAGCCAGCCAGTGAGGAGCAAGAGGCTTGCCAGAAGACGCTATTCTAGACATAAGTCAAGGCTGGAGGAGTAGTGCCAGAGGCAAGGACCTGATCCAAAGCACTTAAAAAGGACAGAAATAAAACATAGCAGGGGGAGTGAGGAGACAGGGAGCAGAAGAGTACTTGCACTCTTTGTTTTAACAGTTTTTCAGTGATTCCAATCAAAGAAAATACAGACTGAAAGAGGTATAAAGAGGAAAATGCAAGGGAAAAACAGAGTCATGGAAGTGTGTTAAGGAGGCTTTAATTTGCAATTCATGTGACATTACTTACAAATCTTTCTCCAAATGCCATTAAGAAATACCACTTGGAAAAGATGTTCTCATTTGGTTGTTGCGTGCTGCACAAATATGTGCCATAGTGTAAAAAAAGAGAACAAGGTTGAACCAGCCAGGGAATTGAATAGTGTTTGCTCCCCCCGGCATCTTGCGAAAAGGGGAGCATGTTGGCAAGGCTGCGAGTGCTCTGTGGTGTAGGGGAAAGGGGGAATCATCTGGAACAAGTGTTCAGTTCACTTTCTAAGCAGCCTGCAGATATTGGGAGTGTTCTGTCTGAGATCCATGTGGAGTCTGACGCCACTGCAAATTGGAAAAAAGGTTAATAAACCCCACCAAACCCTGACTCACAGCGGTTCA
>NW_010231930.1:66267-107954 GCF_000690775.1 Eurypyga helias | reverse complement strand
GGTTCAGCTAAGATAAATTACTTTCCTGCCACATGCTAGTTTTGAGATACTCTTACTGCAAAGAGGCCTAAAAGGGGAAAGCTCTGATGCACTGACTAACACTGGGAAAAATAGAGGTATAATCCAGCTCACTGTAGTCCAAGTGGGTGGTGCGTGACCATGTGCCAGAGCCCTTCCCCATTTTCTTGGAGGCAATGGGAAGCTGCTGCTCAGTTTCCATTTAGCTGCACTCACAAGCTGGAATGG
Source organism: Eurypyga helias (assembly GCF_000690775.1). Taxonomy (NCBI): domain Eukaryota; kingdom Metazoa; phylum Chordata; class Aves; order Eurypygiformes; family Eurypygidae; genus Eurypyga; species Eurypyga helias. Next base: position 107,708 of record NW_010231930.1, on the reverse strand, counting down.
CCTCTGGTGCTGAGATCAGGTCCTCGTTTTCCCCAGGAGCTTTGAAGTGCCCTTTTTCCCATCTTCTTTTGGGTTTGTAGGCAGCAGGTCTCCCACCTCAGCTCTTTGCAGCAGGCAGCAACACCCTACTTGTCTTAGCTCAGTGGCAGCCCTGGCAATAACAGCCTGGTGCTCCGTGGCAGCTAGCAGATGGCAGGCTTGGTGACAGTATTTGCTGCTACTTGCTGGAGGCTGGGGATGGGAAGGACAAGAGTTAGCTGTTAGGTTGGATTAAGTGACAATCACAGTTTCAGTGGTAGAGAGAATAAAGGAAAGTGATATGTGATGGAGAAGGACAAGATTAGGCTGGCCTTCCTGAGCAGAGTACAATCAGGAAATGGCCACTGAAAAATAAAAAAGAATAGCAGAGCTGCTTTTAAAAGTCAGTGGGAGAAATAGATTTAATGCATGTGGACGCATGTTTATGACATTGCAAATATCTGAAACTACAGCTCTGATTTTTTTTTTTTGAAATCTTTCTGAATTCTGAAGGAGAAAATCATGGTGCTTGGTGAGGTGGGGACAACCAGACTTGGCAACCTGTGTTCCAGAGTACTGCTGGACCTGGCCCGCTGGACTCTGTGGTTTTGATCCCAGTCTCCATGCTGGAAAAGGGGCCTGTTCTTCAGCTTCATGTTTAATTATGACTTATACTTCTAACCCAAACCCACGTGTAAACAAAAAGAGCGTTTTGCCTTGTGACTAATCCAGCTTGATATGCAAAGAATATATTTATTTGCTATTTGTACCCTGGCTTAGTCCACATGTGAGTCAGAAATTAAATATGTAGAATAATAACAAGACCAGAAGTTTCTACAGACAGGTATTCCTAGTGGTTGTCAGTTACCAAAGATGTTACCTGCACTTAGAGCAAATAACTGTTTCAGTGCAGGACAAGGAAGAAGATAGTCAGGTGTCCAAAGAGCACAAGTACAAGTACAGTGTGTGGCTGTCCTGGACTGAAATGCAGTCACAGCTGTACAATGACATATCAGCCATGTATTGCATTACCTATTTCCTTTTCTTCTTTGATCTTGGGATGCTGCTTGTGAGCCAGATGACCGTTTGCAGCAGCTGGTTGGTGTTACTCATGGTGAGCAGCATTCCCTTTCCGCAAGAAGCCTTGAGTGACTGACTCAGTCTGGCCAGAGCATCTGCCCCGCTTCAATACCTACAACTATTTATACCTGTGTCAAGTAGGAAGGAAAAAGCCCTGTTCTTCTGACTTGGTGGCAATTTCTGCCCCTGTATGTAGGTGCCAGCAATTGAGAAGTGGCAGTGTGGGGGGAGGCAAAACTGCAGGTTTTATGTCAGTCTCTAGCATGAACCTCATATGAGCACTTACACAACAAATGAGCAGCATGCAGTATTTTGTGGCCTGTCAGAGGATGTTAGCTCACTGCTAGTCATGTTTGCAGGATGTGTGACATTCTGGAAAGAGTTTTACAGTGAAGTTTCAAGAAGGAGATTAATTGATTGTGATAAAGACATGTACAGAAGTGGCAATGATATGATAGAAGGCTCCCAGTGATGCTGCACTAACTGTAATTAGATGGGGTGGTCTTTAAATGATATTGCATGCTGTGGCTTGGCTTAATAACCTAACATTAGTCTTCCTAGAGAAGTCATTAGTCTGTTGCCAGTGAGATATTGCAGACAATGACATAGAAATGTCATTCCTTCCTTTATGTTGACCAGGTTATTAGCTGAACAAGCATATATTTAACTCCCCATCTTTAATGATTAATTACCTTGTTACTTAGTATGACAGAACATAATCGCCACAGAGGCAAAGCAATTTTATAAGTAAGGAGAATGTCATGTTATTGCCCTAAAGATCAGTCTTGCAGTAGCACTGAAATTTACTCCTTTCTTATACAAGAAAAATATCAATTGAAACCCACTAATCTTTCTGTCCTTCAGTGTCAATCTCCCTCCATGTTCTTCTGCTCAGAAACTACAACCATCCCCTCAAGTCCAGTTTGCTTATCATCTGCTTTTAATAAGTACAGGGAAGACCTTGCCCAGCCTTTTGTGAGATGCCACCAGCCTGATAAGCAGATAGTAAAACTGTGTGATACAGGAAGGCAAGTTTCAGAGCTCTCGGAGTCTCATGGCTTTGGTCTGTGCATCACCTTAGCCTAGAGACAGGGATGGAATTACCATTGGGTTAATGCAAAAGAACATCTTACGGGGGGCAAATGGCTACCTGATAAAAACAGCAGCCTTCCTCCTGCTGCAGGGCAAGACAGGCTTACTCTTTTCAATAAATACCTTCCTTGCTTGCTGCTAGTCTGCTTAAGCAGTCCAGACTCTTTCAGTAATTAGGGTCAGAGTGGTTAAAATGCCAATGCATCCTTACATGTGGAATATAATCAAATGAGTTCAGTAATTAATATGGCATCTGCTGCTGAGAACTCTCATTTCCTTCTGGTAGTAACAGGATATGTTCTTTTTTATCTTTTTTTAAACCACAGTAGCATTCCAGGGATGTGCCATAATATCCTTTTTCTCCATCTGGGAATAGTGCAGTAGATAATTGTCACTTGCACTCAGCTGGTCACGATCTTTTTTTTATTAACTTATCATAGGGGAAAAAAAAAAGCTTACACTGTTTCTAGTTTTACTCTCTTTTGTATTTGTAATTAGTAAATATGCTTAGACCATATTAGGAGATGAACATTATTACATTTTATTTATGAACGTATCTTTTTAAAGTGCTGCAGGAATTCTCCAAGCAGAGAGAACGGCTTTGCTTATGGCCATGCATTGATTTATGAAATGTCACTGGTAGTACATCACCCCGGGGAAGCAGATGATATATTAGATATATTCATCCAGGTTCTGCACACAGACATCAAATTACAGCCTGCTGGCCAGACTGCAGTGGTATCCATTAACGTATTACCCTGCAAGCTGGCAGCATGCCAGCCATCCCTGAATTCCTTCCTTCAGGGGTTTATAGGCCTCCACAAGAAGTCCTTCAGTGTAAGACTATAAGGGTAAAAGCGACAATTCTCCTTGGGTTTCTGTGGCAGGCCTCACCATTGGTACACAAGGAACAGCCCTTGCCCTGATTTTCAGTGACAGATACGGATGCTCAGGAGAATGTTAGGCCAGAAAGCTGCCCACCCTAGACAAGACTGGCTCAGGGCTCAGATTTTTGCCAGAACTGAAGTTCACTTTGGCTTTGCTGTTTGAAAGGTGACCTAGAAGCAGACTTACAAGTGCACAAAAAAACCTCAAGACAGCAAAATTTGCCAGTGATGAAAGGGTTGCATAGTGCCTACAGAAACCTCAGATGACAAGAAGCACGAGTGAGGCCAGCACAGACTCTGCTCTTGGACTCACAAAGTGAGTCAGACCTTCATGGAGTCAGCGTTTTCCATACCCTGCCAGCTCAGAGCAATGTGACTGTGCCTGTACCTTCAGGAAAAAGCAATGTACAATGAAGTGACTGTGAAATACTACCATATGATGGTAGTGTGCATGCCCCTTGTTGGGGAAAGGGCATTTGGGACTCATCTAGTTGCAGATAGATTCTTCCCACCTCTGTTCTTCTGTATTACAAATTTTGCTGGAAAGCCTGGCCAGCATCTGTGAGACTGTGCAAGAGGCATCGTGATAGGCAATTCTGTGGCGGCTGGAGAAATCCCATCTGAATTGGTCAAAGCTTCCCTTCATTAACGGAAAGCCCCAGATGATTCAGAGAAAACCACGCCAGACTTTGAGGAAGGTCTTGTCCCTACCCTCCCTGTTGTTCCTATGAGCAGGAGGTTTTGCTTTCCTGGAAACCTAGCAGGCAGGAGTATTTCCCTTTTTTCCCGTCTTCCTTTGTTGAGATCTCCTCAGTTGCTATGCATGATGCCAGTTAAATGAGGCGATCCCCAGAGAGGATCCTGCCCTCTCTGGCCTCTGAGGGTGTCAGTGTGATGTTGCCTGCACTGGCAGTTCAGCTTACCAGGACTGGCAAAGCACAGGAGTAGCAGCACTGGGCCCTGCATGCTAGGCCGCGGTGCTGCAAGCTGCTCAGGCCCGCCTGTGGCTGTCAGTGCACACTCACCTTCTCCACTCCCATTGCTGTGTCCGCAGGCACAGCCCTATCTCTTGGGAAGGAGCTTTTCCTCACAGCAGCAGCTTTCTGCTGAAGGATAACTTTGGAAATACTGTTGTCCCAAGCTCAGTAGCAGTCCTGCTCCATCTGCCGTGGGTGGATTCTCGCTGCAGAGGAACCACCTTGCTTTCCGAGGCATTGAGGAAAGCAGGCTCTCCACCAAAATAGCCCAAGCCTTGTGACCAGGCATGCGTGACCCCAGGGCGTGGATCGCCAGCCAGCCCCTTGGTCAGCAAAGGCAGGAGACATGGCTCAGGGGCCCATTTGGATGCTGGCTGTGACAGCAGACCTCTGCCTGTGCCTCCGGCGAAGGCACCAGGTCAGAAACAGGACACTGTGGCAGCCTGGGTTTGCCCCAGGCAACGGAGCCATGATTTGAGGTCAAAGCACCCACGGTGGTTAGCAGAAGGGCAGGCTTTTTGGAGGCATCCCTGCACTAGACTGCTTTGGTTTTGGCTCAGCCTGCTCCATCCAGTGTGCATGGGTGAGACTCCAGGTCTGCCCCATTGCAGGTGGCTGGGGCCTTCTCCATTCTGACATAATCCAATACAGCAATTAGGTGGAGGTGCTCCCCAGACGTAAGCCTGGGGGTTTAAAATACCACGCTGAACAAATAGGTTTTGACTGCAGGTTTTGGAGTTGACCGACTAGGTGGATGTCTCCTAGGCATTCCTTTCTTAAACAGCAGTTGTTTCCTACTCCTGTATCTAAAACAATTCTAAAATTCAATCCAGAAATACACCCTGCATTTCTTACATTCTTATAACAAATCCAGAGCCTTACTAAAGAAAATTATTATTTTTATATCATTTGCAGAAACAAACCTTTCCTAGAAAGACAGGAATAAGCAGATTTGTCTGTAGTTAGAAATCCTTGTTTTCTTTGAGGAGGTACTAAGTGGTAATGTAAGAGATGAAAAATTCTTCTTTTTAAAAAAATCACTGCAGTCCAATGTGGAATTTAATTTTGCTTGAAACTTTCAAAGGACTCTGAGTATTTCATGCTCAGGTTACGAGACAAAACGTAGACTCGCAACTCTTACTGTTAAAAATCTAAACATTTATACATTTCCATATGTTCGATAAATCCCAGAGAGATTAACCAGTCTGCTGTATGTCTAGTGATGCACGATGTCGAACTGCATTGTGCTATGGAATAAAATGGTTAATGAGTGAAAGTGTGTCACTGTGTGAAGGCAGAAAAGTTGCCTACGGTGGCCAGAACAAGGAGTTTTATCAAAGGTCATCTAGAGCATAAACATTTTTAAATAGTCATATTAAAACATTATTTAGAATGAGTTCTTAAGGAGGGCTTTTTTCTAGTGGCAATTGCAAACACTTCTCATCATGTTAGAACAAACATAACCTTATTTTGTTCTCCTGTTTGTGTAGAAATATCATGGCTCGACACAGTAAGTCGCTCAGAGCCTTATGCTACCTTTGTTTCTATGAAAACCATGTCACTGTGGTGCTAAGCTAGCGCCATGGGCCACGTCCTGGAGCTTTAATTTGTTTGGTTTTTCCTCTGGCTGACAGACCTGCAGGTTCTTAAGCTCGCACTCTAGTTCTTCTAGAAGGAAATATGTTGCTTGGAAATGGATTATTTTTACTTGTGTTAATTCTTGCTGTAACAATTAATGGTGATCTCACTTTGGAGTGCGTTCTGTTACCTGGATGATGATTATATATGGTCTGGCTTTTGCTTGACTTTGTTTTCTGGTAACATAATTGTTGCAATGCCATCAGAATTTCCTTTGCACAAAATGACCAGTTCAGGAAGAGCTGCTCAGATACCTGTAATCACTGCCTCTGGTGTTTAGATCCACCAAAACAGTTCCATATCAGGTTTCCCACTTCTGAGAGGAAAGGGATACTCGTGTGTCAGAATAGGTCTTCAAGGATGTCCTGGAGACTCCAGCAGTGGGTGGGACACTCACAGCTATGTTGTTCTGATCCAAGGCACAATCTCCTTTCCCGAATTCTGCAAATGTGGCCCAGGACAGTTGCTGGGCACTATAAAAAGGCTTTCAGATTGCAAATTATTTGTTTCAAGACTCAAAATTATACAATTATTGCTATAATTACTCATAATTATATAATGAATTAATGATATCTAATCATAATTTACAATAGAATGAAAATGAGAACTGTCAGTATTCAGAGAATGGATTTTCCCCTCATATGAAACTTTAAGTTTGTTTTTGAAGGCTCCATCATCTCTGGAATGAGTCTGTATTGTGCCTAACAAATGTGTGTAAGCAGATTTTTTTCCAAAGCAGACTAGGCTGGGGTTTTTCCTTTATGATTTTCCTGATGAAAAAATGTGGAAATACCTTTTCAGAGAAATAAAATGCTCCAAGAGAAAATTGAAATTTTGCCTTAAAAAAAAAAAAAAATCAGTTTTCTGCCAGGAAAACTGAACAGACGGAGTCCCACTACCTGCCTGGAAGGCTCCTGCCAGTCTCACTTGGCAAGAAGGAATAAGCTTGACGAGTCGCTCGACTAGAAAAATGTCCCTGCTTCAAGTATGCCCAGATGGAACAGGTTCAAAGTTTTATTCCTCCCATTTGTTTAATATCTTCATTTCTTTCCATGCAGCAAAAAGTCCATTTTCTGGTCAGCTCAGTCCTTGAGCCCTTGCTCCAGTTCTGGCAAGGAGCTTCTCTGTGACACAGGTCATGCTGCTTTGCCTTGCTCTTCTAAAGAGAGGTGAACAGCTGTGGTCTCCAGAGCATCATTACTGGTGTCAACCATGTATTTCCAGGCTGAAGAGTCAGAAAAGCCAAAACTAGTGACCATGTTGTCTCCTCTGGGAGAGCTACCCAAGCTGAACCCTTGCAGCAGCCTAGGCTAGTCCTGCTGTCCCACTCCAATGTACAGCAGATGGTTTTCAGCTGCCACTTTGCTGCAGGGCAGTCCCGCAGCTTGATTCATCCCTTAGAGTACTAGTACCTCCCCTTTTTCCTCTGGTGTCAGCCTATACACTAGCTCCTAGGCAGCCTGATAAGGAGTTTCTTGTAACAGTTATCAAGCCCATGCCTAATAATTCATCTGAACGTACTACATTCCCGCCTGGGCCCGGTGCTGGCGTGCAAGCTGATGAAATGGAGTACTCTGGGTGCTGCTGGGCAATTGCTTCGGTTAAGGAGGCAAGACAGAGGATCTTAGCTTGTGCTGCAGCTGTTTGCATGTTTTGCATGTTGGACTGTGTGCCAGAATCATTGCGAACCCCTTGGATTTTCTGATGGAGGCTAAAAGGTCTGAAAAAATAAATAAATTACGAAACAAATTCCTATACAGAAAAGGAGAAATCACTTTCTTTCCAGCGAGGAGCTGGGAGGGAGCCCAATACCCACTTCCTAGAGTTAGAATGGTACGGAAGTGGTGAATAAACTGCCCCAAAACTCCTGCGCAGTCCAAAGGAATACCTTGGCTCATATGGCCTGGGGAAGGACCTTCCATTGATTTGCAGCAGTTTAGAGTAGCACAGCTGACAAAAGCAGGCTCTTAGATGAGAAACACTATCTCGAAGATAGGAAGAGAAATTGTGGCTCATGAGATCTGGGTTCAGTTTCACTTGCCTGTATTTGTGCGAGAGAAGAATGTGGTTTGAGAAGTTCAAAATGCCCTGTGAAAACACACAGCTGTTCCCTTCATTTAGAAGTGAAAGACAGCTCGAAAAAACCTGCTGTAACCCTAGCATTTGCGGTTCTGCCTCTCTCAATGACTTACAGCTGTGCAGGCACTCGAATTCCCTGTGAAACTCAGACCCACAGGGCAGCACGGCATGAAGGGATTGCCATAGTAACTGTTCTTTGTGTTTCCAAAGACTGACGGACTGTTTTCAGAGGAAATTACATAGAAATGTGACATTCACTGTCTTTGATTCATCAACGGAGTATTATTTTTATCTAAGTTGCAGGACACTCATGAAGGTTGCTTTTTTTTGTTTGTTTGCATTTGAAAGTTTCTGGGTATGATTTAGTCCATGGCTCTTCAAAACAGTTTTTAATTTGTAATCTAAAGCTGATAGTTGAATATGTATCTTAACACAGTTTTTGCTTCTGCTCAGAGCACAGAGTCATGATCTCCACATCAATGCCTTCTTCACCATTCATATTTTTCTGGTGTAAGATTTCCATGGCTTGAAGCCACAGAAATATGAGTAGTATATACCACAAAGCTGTCTAAGGAAGTAGTACTATTAAAAAATATAATTGGATCTGACTTTATTTCACTTTGCTGAATGTAAGCTATAAAAGAATGTGTAAAGCTCTCTGCCTGGCTTGGAGGAAGGTCGTAACTGTAGTTCTGGGCATAAGACAGCTGATGTGTCCATCAGGTCCTTCAAGTTTTACATTTGGAAAAAATACAAATGGATGTTCAACTTCGTAACATCTAATCTTTATGACAATTTCATGTCTATTATCAAACACATCTGATCAAGGCTTTGCAAGAACTAGCAGTAATTAGAAACTTTCAAACTTTTCTGATTTCACCTGGAGAAATCATACCAAATGGAGTGATAGTTTTCAAGTTCCAATATGCTTCTCATGCTTTGAGCCTTTCATGGCACTAGAAGATTGAAAACCAAGAAGATTCAGGGTCACCAGCCAAAAAATAAGCCTTGGAATATTACGATAGAATTATTCCTGAAATTCGTCCCTTAACTTCTGGCTGAACTACATCCAATTTATTTTTTATTTAAAAAAAAAAAAAAAGACATACAAACTAGACTGTCTACTTGAGGATTTGAAACCATTTGAGTAGATTTCTTGGCCCCACTATGCCTTAAATAAAAACAAGATTTCTGAAGGTTCTGCAAGACCAACATCTTGAACAGAAAAGCTGAGGGTTTAATTACTCATTCTCATATGTGAGTCTGCTAGAAAATGTATGCAAAAATTATAGCTAGCATGGTTAATCAATATTTACTGTAATATCATACTTCCATACTATGAGGGTTGAGTGTAGGAGAATTCTTAGTGGAATCAGGGATATTTGGAAAAGAGATTTGAATGGACAGCAGAGATAAACAAACCTTGGCTGTTTTTCTAAAGATCATAGATTCGATTCTTTGCATGGAGACAACTTTACGGTGATGGCTTCAGAACAGAGAAAAGTTTTTGTTGAAATTCTAAAAGGAAGCATGCCAAAAATTCACAATGAGAATGTTCAGACATGGTTTCTGTGCCAGTAATTTGCTGGGTTGTGTTAGGAGGATGTGCTCTGTGAGACAGAAGATCAGATGAACTGTGGTAAAGTGATAAAGCACAAGGGTTGCTGTTTTTCTAAACTTTAAAGATTATAGTAACACAAATAGAAATAATAAAGCAACTCCTAGCTTGACAACAACTAGCAATCTGTTATCACAAGTCAAAGGTAATTTAGCCAAAATGTCTCATTTTTACCAGTTTTTCGAAAATTATACACCTCACAACTGAAAAATGACATTAAGCATTGGGATTTTGGGTGAGGAACATAGATGCATATTCAGTGTGGTTTACTGGATTTGAAAAAGTCACAAAACTAGGATTTGAAAGACCCTTTAAATCTGTTTGGAGACAACTAATGTAAAGAGGCTGAAAAATTGTAAGCATCCACTATAGAATCGTTTCGGTTGGAAAAGACCTTTAAGATCATCGAGTCCAACCATTAACCTAAGTTAACCTAACCAAGTCCGCCATTAAACCATGTCCCTAAGCACCGCATCTACACGTCTTAAAAATACAGCCAGGGAAGGTGACTCAATCACTTCTCTGGGCAGCCTGTCCCAATGCCTGACCACTCTTTTGGTGAAGAAATTTTTCCTAATATTCAATCCAAACCTTTCCTGGTGCAACTTGAGGCTGTTTCCTCTTGTCCTGTCGCTGCTACTTCACCCCATCAAAACATGTATTAGGTGTTTTCATTTAAATATGAGTATATGATTAAATTTAGATCTCAAGATTTAAGTACAGGAATATTTCTTTAGCATATTATTTGGGTTTTGGGGGCGTTGGTTTGTTTGTTTCAGACTGGTGATGTTTTAAGATCAGCCTGGAAGACTTCTTATCTGTGTTTTGGGAACAGAAGGATTTTTCAGGCTGACTACATCTGCCAACACATTATCAAAATACCATCACATAGAATATGTATAGGAGATCAAACTTGAAGTGTTTCTAAGCACAAATGTTCAGAAAGCATGACTCAGTCCACTTCTCCTCCAAAGCAGGACACTGCCACAAGATCGTGATACAAGAAAAAAATAAGCTCCTGTGAAGTTTGCTTTGTGCTTTTTGAGGATTTGCTTGTATTTTGGTTTTCAGTTTGTCCTCACAACTCTGAGAGGTCCTGGTGATGCTGACTGCTTGGTTTTCTCCATCACAAGCTTGGTCAGTCCTGAAATCACCTGAGTGCAGCCTTGAAGAAATGAAGATGTAAACAGAGTTGTCACCGAGGAGTTTGGAGGCACTGAGCATGATGTTAGATGCATGACCAAATCAGATCTGTAACATCCCCTTTTTGTTTCTATTTCAGTTTATTGCCATTTGCCCTTTATCTTCTTCCCCAGCAACCCCCAATACACACCAAAACAGAAACAGCAAAACCTTCCTTCTGTACACAGTGTGCAGCCAGGTTTAAAGACACACTGGAGTTATATTTGCTCAACATTTCATCCAAATATTTCCATGCTCCCCAGAGCTCATATTGCTGTGCCAAGGTGGCCAGTGCTTTCTCTTTGACAACCTGTACGAAACATTAAGAACTGGGTAGCTGGTTTTCACTCACTGGGATATGTTTTGTTTCGTTTCAGCTCTATGATGGGCCTGATGTACAATCCAACCTGATAGGAACTTTCTGTGGACAGTCTCTTCCACTGGCAGGGAGCACTACAGCGACCAGCATCCATGTGGTGTTTTATTCTGATGGACTGAACGCTAGAAGTGGGTTCCAGATGCTGTGGCACGTTAATGGTAAGTTAACCAGGTTTCCTCTGGGAAGGTGTGCTTCCTTCTTGCCTGTATGTGTAATGGAGCTTATGCCACCTTATGTCAGGTTGGTAGAAATAACCCATTACAACTCTAAAAACATTGCGTTTCCTCATAATTCTTCAGATACCTTCCCAGTGGATGTTTCTGCACATGCACACCTTAAAGATCATTTCATCAGAGACTGAGAGCTGTTAGTGAAATATGCCTTCATTTGCTGGAGTAGGCATAGGGATGAGGGGCATCTGCATGATGTCTGTGCTGCGCAGGAGATACGTGCTATTACCGGGGAATCATGGATGACTTGAGCTTTCTAATGGGAAACACTTGGCCCTCAGACTTGTATTTTCTGTGCAGGCTTCTCTCCAGTTTTCTTTAGTGATGCTTGTTTTCTTGGGTAGCGCGTTCACTTCCAGCTGCCCCCACCCCCCTTCTCTGCATGAAATAACATTGGCCAGGATGTGCTTTGGGTGTTTTTTTCTCTTGTTTTTGCACGTCACGAAGGCTGTCACAGGCCTCATTAAATAGGCAAGCATGCACACCAATTATAAACAAATCAGTTAATGATTGTGCAACTGCTAACTATGTTTGCAGTTTCTTTGTAAGTTAGACTACAAATACAACTTTTTCACTGTGGTTATTTAGCAGCGATATTGGACTGTAACAAGATTAAATCGTGTGCCATTGTGCAGCCCATCAAAGAGGATCCAACCTTGAAAATAATTAAATCGCCACAGTTGCCCTATCTGTCTAATCAGTTCACCCCATTCAGCTTCGACAGCATTGTAAAGCCGCTGAAATGACTGCGGAGGCCCCACGGTGGGTTGCTGAGGTGTGTGGCGTGCTATACATTGTGGGAGTAGGAGTTCCTCCCTGCTACCGCAGGCTGCTGGCATTCGCGGGCTCCGAAAGGGCTCTCGTCGACTAGACAGCGGTGCTTTGCATTCAGGGGAGGTTAAGGAGCATTTCTGGGCAAAGGAAGGACGTATGTGGGAAGAGTGAGATGTGTGGCAGGAGCCAGCAGGGAAAGTGCTGTGGCACAAAGGTACGTTCTTGTGCTTCGAGGTGATGTCATTCTGGGACTGCACAAAAGAAGAAAAAGTGGAGGCTTTTGTGCACAGCCAGATGACATCAGCTCCATACAGTAGCCATGGTGCTGGGTTAACTCGCTTTTCTAAAGCTTTCCAGAATCTGCCTGCGTGGTAAGCACTCTTGTGCTTTCCCTCCACGTCCTCCCCCAAGCATTTCCCGGACTCTCCAGCCCTCCCTCCCACCCCTCTCCACTTTTTTTTTTTTTTTTTTTTGCACTGACACATTCACTTCTGTGTCAGCCAGCACTGCCTCTCTGTTAGTTCCTGCTCACTAAATAGGCTGGCTCCTAAGGAGTGTCATTGCTGGCTTTGAACGTCACAGCTGTAGCTTCTGACAGCCTGTAAAATGAGTGTGGGTTCCTCCAGCGCTCACCACAGTCGTCATCTTTTTGTTCATTTCAGGCACCTCTTTTTTTTTTTCTCGATTGGTGTCGTGCGCAAACTTGGGTATTCCTCTCACCCTTGGTGGCTATGTTGTCTGGGCATACACCGTTTTCCTAGACTGGCTGCAGTTACATATGTTCCTGTGGTCAGAGTGCTGTATTTGCTTCTCCCTTCTGAAAATCTTTCAAATGCACACACACACAAAAAAAAAAAAGCTCAGTGGAGAAAGTCTTAGTCTAGGGGAACTCATGAGGAGATGCAGCTTTGAGCTGGGTATTTCAAAGTGAAGCATTCAGGTAAGAGTAAATCCCTAAGAGAATCTTAACCAGGATCTGGTAACATCTCACTTGACAAGAAAATAACAAGGCTATCTCTATTGCTGAGAGAAGAGCTTTTATTTCTGCTCAAGTGACAAATGTGTGCTCTAGAGTTCAAGCTGCTGTGAACTATTTCTCAGGCTGTCCCTGTGCTCCTTAACGGGCAGTTGTGAAGCATCTATGAGATATGTATCAAGGGTATTCACATGCTTTGGTGATGAGAGCCACACTCATTTCCCACCATGTGCCTGATAGAGTTCACTTCAGATGCTCTTGCCAGCAGCTTTTCTTGCGGTTATGAGGTGATCACAAAAAGCCAGAGGCTTACCTCGTTGATAACTGATGTGAGAAGTCCCTGCTGCCACATGACACAAATTTGAAGTGTTTTGATTTGAAACTTTCGCATCTGATCTTTCCAGTAGCTGAGCCACTGTTTTTCAGTTGCTGAGCTGGGTTGCTGAAGGAAAGCCAGTCTGTAGGTTTTCCCAAAGATAGAATTAGTAACTAATTTTAGGAGAATGTTGTTATTTATGCTTAAGCATGTCCTATGTAATTCTAACTTGATGGAAAGCTGTAGTGCAAAGAATTCAATTTAAAAGAGGTTTTGTTTCTGAAATAACACTGTTCGTCTCAGGGGCTTTCATTTATGAGGCTGAATTTAGAATTTATTTGGCTTGATCACTAACGTTTTCTTCTGCAGCCAAGGCCTCTAGAGGATTGTTCACCAGAGGAAAGCTTGAATCTGCAAAGTGCTCGTTCCGCTTCTTCTCTTTATTAGGAAGCTTAATATAGGCAAATATATTTGAGGGCATATATTGGGCCTTTGAGAAAGAAAAAACTCTTGGTAACAATGTGGATGTTGCAAAGATGGCATACCAATTGAATTGCTTTCCCTAAAAAAAAAAAACCAGGAGGCCAAAAGGGCAAAGGTCTCTCAGTGCAAAATTAGACCAGTGACAACTGTCACAATCTGTGAAGACACATATTTCCTAGACCTGTCACTTCCCTTATTAAGCAATGTGTACGTAGGAGCTGACTGCTTTATATATACATCTGCATTTCATTGGAAGCTTATCCATTAGACTGCTTGATTGTAAGTAGAGCTTATAAATTAAATTGGCTCTTCTCAGTACAATCAAAATTTGCACCCACTATTCTGTTTTCTGTGACACATTAATTTCCCCTTTAAAAAAGAAGCCAAGCACACTATTGAGAAAAGAATTATGCAGCCCCAAAGCATTTTTCCCTTCACCATCTTCCTTCTGTTGGATTTCCTTAAGAAATGGAAAGGCAGGGCAGGGTGTGGAGAAAGCCACTTGGTTCTTGAGAAGAAAAGTTTTCCTTACCCTGGGTATGTATTTTCAGAAGATGAAAAGTATTAAAAGCCATACAAGAACTAAAGACTGGCATTTTCAGTGTATGTGTCAGGTAAAATGTGAAATAGTTGGTTAGTTCTTCAAGGGAGTGTAACAGACACGAGATTAGGATGCAGGAGCCATTCACTGCAGACATTTGCCAGGCATCTGTTGGGATTGCTGGATAGAATATTGCATTGCAGGTCAATGAGAGAGCTGAGGCCCAGATTTCCTAAGCCTGATTCATAGCTCCGCTGTTGATTTCTTGTGCAGCCTTTGACAAATTGCCATTTGTTCAGTTTTCAAAAATGACTATTCCTTTTTGGTGTCTTTCTGTCACATTAAGTCTAAGGATGTGCAGGGTCTGATCCTGTGAAGTCCTGAGCCATTGTTTTGATTTGGGGGTGCTGCCATGTTCGGAGCTGACTTTTTTATTGCAGTCTGGCTATGAAAACCAGACATATTCTCTATGAGAGCTAAGGATAAATCAATTTCTGGTTCTTCAGCAAGCCAGACCTCCTCTCACCCCCCAACTAATATATAAGGATAAGGGCAAAAATTTTCTTGAAATCCTTGTTGCTGAACAATCAGTGTCTGAGAGGTAGAAAATAGCTCTTTTTTTAAACACTGAACACTGGCAGAAGATACAGGAACTATGGCCATTCAGTATCTTGGAGGATTCAGCTAATCTTTGAATGCCTAAATGTATCTGGATCCTAGTAATCTATTTATTATACATCTTAATGATTTCAGATTGGAACATGTTGAAGAAAATAACAGAATTGAGGAGACTGGTAAAACAATAATAATTAAAACTACAGAAGGGATTAATGAATCAGAAAGAAGAAAAAAATCCCATTTCTCACTTGCTTTGTTGAATAATATGCTATGAACTGAACCTACTCAAGAGAGCAAAAGATTTCAGACACAAATCCAAGTTATACTTCATGCAAGTACTAGTGTAGTACAGGCAAATGATCATACTATGTGCTCCTTGCAGCTAGAGTCAGTTAACGTTTGCTGAAATATTTCACCACAAGCACAACAAATGGAACAACTCTGCATCCTTTCATTTCCCTAACTTTGATTTTACAGGAACAGTGCCACCTCACTTCAAACTTTATGGAGGAGATTCTTCTTGCATGTGGCTAAAACATACCCATGAATAAATCCAAAAACCTTGCATATAATAGAGGTTTCCACAGATTACTATTTCTTTATTCAGCTATAATTATTTATGAGAATAGGTTTTCTTCCTTGGTTAATGAACACCATCTGCTAACCAGACAGGCAGTAATATAGAAAGACGCCTATAAATCATCCCTTGCACAATCTTCAATGATTACTTTGACTTTAGCCAGGGGAAAGCAAAGACACCAAATATATGTTTCTTGAGCTTTCTATTTGTTGTCTGATTTCCTAGCAACTAACACCAGGTTAGGTAGTCGTTTTAAGTATTTTTCAAGGGAATTCCAAGACCTTTACACTACTAAAAGAGCACCTCCCCTCCTTTCTTCCCCACCCCCCCCTCCTTCCCCCCCTTGGTTTAACTCCAGGGCTGAAGTTTTCAAAATGACTGCAGGGAGGTCTGCACAGACTGGGCATATGCTGAAAGCAGTTCAGTCCACAGTGCAGCTGACTGTGTAGCTGTCCACATACAAGAAGATGTGTATTTCTGTGCTGAGCAAAACTTTTCAAGAGGTGTCACTAGGTACAGAATGGTTTCAGACTATTCACTGTCACTTCAGTGAGAGCTGAAGTCATGCAACAATTATAGGTTCTGCTTCCTTATTTTTATTTAACCCTGAAGACCAAATCTCTTTTACTTTATTGCCAAAACCAGCACAAATTCCATTTATTTGAATAGAAGCAAACTCTTAACCTGATGTTTGCAGACAAATGTAAACGTTGGGAAAAGTTTTGTATTCATTTAATGATGATGCCAGAGATGGAAGAAGTTTAATTAGCTGAGATGATTACATCACTATTTAAACTTTTCCTATTTTGGTATCTTAATACAGTAAAAAACCCTCAAAACCATGGTACATACATATGCATGATTCAAAAAAACAGGAATGGCATTTCTCTTCAAGTTTTCCTTTTAAATGCAAAATCCATACATATATTCACATATTTTCATATAGGTATGTAAATAAATATGCATCTGCATCTACATCTTCAGCCTGAACGCCATTCATGTGAATGTAATTTGTTAGATATCTTTTCTGATTACTCTAAATATCTGCCAAGGCAGATTTCGAAGCCAGCTACAAGGATCTTAAGGCGGGGAATCTGTCTTCATAGGTAACACACAACTAATATGAAAAATACTTGCTTGATGGCTTGTATCTGTGATCCAATCAAAGAAAGAGATAATGCTACAAGAATTTTGTGTCTAATGACAGTGGGGAAGACAGTGAAATGTAATAATCTATAGACTTTCTGCCAGTTAGCCAGAGAGTTCAGAGACTATGTTTCTGCTCTTATATAGAGGTGCCTGCTTGTATATGTAGGTTACTCAAAATAGTTCAGCCGTGAAGTTCACATATTTGCAAAGATCAGAGTTCTTTTTTCAGCTAGTAGTCAGTGAATAACTGAAGTCAGTCATAAACTCAAGCAATTTCTGGTTTGTTTGCAAACAATCAAGGAATGATTGCCAGCATGAGTTCGGTACATTCATTGTATGAAATAAATCAGAGATCTAAACTTTACCTCCATTTTACTGGAGCACTTAAGAAGAATCACTTCTCTTTTAACAAAAAGCCTTTTCTGGGAACATTTCTAATTGGGAGAAAAGGAATGGCATATTAACAACAGCTTGACGTTTTTATTCATATGCTTCACGTACCTCATCCAGAGAATATCGACAGAGCTCAGTCAACCACTCTGGAGAGGGAGCGTGAGTAATCGGAGTGCTACCTGCAAGGGTTGCATAAAAAGAGAGGTCTGTGCTTCAAAGTGCAGCACACGATCTTTCCACTCATCTGAGCCATTTTGGGTTTAAATAAAAAACATGTCTTTGTGGCTATCAGGAAACTCTTAGTAGGAGAAGCTGAGTCATAACTGCCTGTTTAGTTTTAAAATGTTCCCAGCTTTCTTCAGGCTGAGATAAATAGCAACTTGCTTTGTTCTCGCCTGCTGAAACTCCCCTGCCTCCCGTTCCCACCCCCTCAGGAGTCGAGCCATCAAGTCTGTTTGTTGAGAAATCTTTCTGTTTCCCAAGCTGGCGAGGCTTTTCCCTCCTGAAGTCTGTCCTCAGCAGCCGTGTCATCCCTGCTGCTGAGGGGAATCAGAGTAACTCACCCTGCAGATTCAGCTGGAAGGCTCCCCCCTGCCAACACCTTTTTTTCCTCCAGTTGTAAAAACCCAACAACCTGGTTTCTTTGGAGGAAATATTAGTCCATCTTCTGATGATACTGGGGAAAAAGAGAAAATGGGGTGGTGGACTACAGTGAAGCTTTCTTCCTCTCCGTGTCTCTGCTGAAATGTTCCCGGTTATCAAAGTTTCAGGGACATTTATCCACTGGCGCTAGCAGGCCTTGGGGAAGTGAGTGCACAATCTTTCTCTCTTCCTCCCTCCAGAGGGACTGAAGACAGGATTGGTTTCACATACCTTTAAAACCTTCTTTTACTCCTTGATGGAGGCATCAGGTAGCTTGACAATGTAGCTTTGTGGCTGCAGGGCAAATCACGTGAGGGTTATGGAGCATCATGTGCAGCAAGGTTGGGGAAAAAAGAGAGAACTAAGCCAGTAACAATTCACCTGCGAGGTCAACCTCAGCCAGGTAAAGGCTTTCCTGAGTTATAGCTAACTGTTGCTCCATTGTGTGAATTCTTGGTGGTTTTCTGGTGAATAAAAGGTGGTTTTCTGGTGAGTACCGAGTGATGGACTGAGAGAGATCTGTGTTACATTGATGACGTGGCTGGAGACACCCTCCTCACATCTGCATTTAGATAGCTTTTCTTCAGTTTAAAACGCATTCTTATTGCTTTGTTCCCTTTCTGACCTGCTGCTCTTTCCTCTCATAGACAGGTATTTTAGAATCATAGAATCACAGCATCATTTAGGTTAGAAAAGGCCTTTAAGATCCAACCCTTAACCTAAAACTGCCAAGTCCACCACTAAACCATGTCCCTAAGCCCCACATCTACGTATCTTTTAAATACCTCCAGGGATGGTGATGCAATCACCTCCCTGGGCAGCCCGTTCAGTGCTTGATAACCCTTCCAGTGAAATTTTTTTTTCGTAATATGCAATCTAAACCTCCCCTGACACAACTTCAGGCCATTTCCTCTTGTCCTGTCGCTTGTTACTTGGGAAAAGAGACCGACACCACCTCGTAGTCCAGAGCCAACTGTGGAAAGACTCCATGATGGCAAATGCTCTAGAGGCTTAGCAGCTACCCTTCAATAACCATGTTTGTCACAGAAGGTGACAAAGGTAGAGGAAAGTATTTGCATTTATTTGAAAAACTTGATTTATAGCTTTCCGAGGTGGGGGGAAGTGTTAAGCAGAACAACCAGATACGTTGTTCAAGTTGCAATTTATGCCTAGACTGTGTAATCAGGGGCATTTTACACATCTGTGTGAATTAGTTGAGAAGGTCAGAGGGATAGTTTATTGGTTCTATGTTAAAAAATGTGTCCTATAACTAAAAGTTCAGATGCTATCTATTACTTCTGACATACCACAATATTTGCCTCTGGGAATATACAGGTCATGGTTTGTTGGATGGTTTTATTAATTATTTTGGGGCTTTTTTGCTATGTGACAGGACTTTCCCTCTGGAGATGAAACCGAAGAGATTGATGGAGCATGGGCTTTGCTTGCAAAGCCCAAGTGACCCTGTAAAAGCTGTGTAAGCACAAGATTAGTTAGTCCCTAAATGAAACACTTAGAGGCTTGTGATACAGAGAGGAAAATCATGCTGCTGCAAAGCAAAGTGACGCACACGTAGAATCAGGTCAAACACACAATTCCCTTGCTTCCTGCATGTGATGGATACACAGCCACCCCACTGGCGTCTCTAAAGGTGAGGTTTCATGATGAACATAGCTGACCTAAGTCTGTCCTGACACTGGGAAGGGCTGTTGTTGCCTTCCCACCCCTCTGTCAGCAGCCCCCAGGGACTGGGTCAGGGAACCCAACAAAATGAGGTTAGTGTAGCCGTTGCCATGTCTCCTTAAAGCCGTGATAAAACTGCAGTCTCAGGTGTTCAGCTACTTTGTGCTGACAAATCAGGGCCTGCATTTGATCATTGTTGTGCACAATTTTTTTCTTTTTTTAAGCGTGGTTCATAATAGGCAAGAACTCAATCATCCAAGGGGATAGGAGTGAGGTTAGGACAATACATTCTTGTCTGAAAATCCGTTAACTTTTCAAATATGTCATGTCTTACAATTGCACAGTTACAATTCAACTGAAAACCCATTAAACCCACCAAATGTCAGAAAGCCAGTTTATCCACTGTGCTTGGCAGCTTGCAGTCGTGCTCAGTGGGCTGAGGGAAACTGCATTGTCTTTAATTTTATGATTTCTAAAGCAGTGGGAAATGGCATTTTTACAACAATAGGAAGCCTGCCCTCCCCATGATAACTTAGTTCGTGTATTAGTTCAGGTCAACAACAACTGAGGGTGGATTTGATTCAGCTTTCTAGAACTGATCACAGTCAGAGGCCAATACAAAATTGTCAAAGCAGATGCAGAGGTATGGTGAGAAACATGCCAAAATAGGGGGTGAAGTGCTTACTGCCCAGGCAGTGCCAGTAGGTCAGTTCCTGAGTTTCTCATCCCTGTTAAACCTCGGTTCCCTGTCGCAGAGCAGACCCTCAAGCCCAGTATGTACATTTGTGCAAGAAATGAGTGCTAATGCTTGTCCTCATTGCAGAGCTGTCTGTGAGTTTTTCCAGAGCCCCTCACTGACAGGCTGCTTTGCTGTGTTGTCAGGTTGTGGAGGAGAACTCTCTGGCCCTTCTGGATCATTTCACAGCCCTGGTTACCCCAGCAGATACCCAAGCAATAGAGAATGTATCTGGTACATTCACACAGCACCTGGTAGCAGCATTCAACTCACCATTCAGGAATTCGACATTGAATATCACCCAAACTGCAACTACGACGTTTTGGAGGTAAGAGCATTAGATCTACTCCTTAAAAATACACGTTACAGGCTTTTCTTTCAGGAGCAGATCATCCCAAGGCCTGCAGGAGCAGAACAAACAGTTCTACTGTAATTTCCCATTTCTGCTGTGGTTACGGTTATGTTCCATTGATGTTGTCACTGATGCCAAAATGCTCTTAGGATTTTTTACTTTTATGCCTTTGGTGTCTGTATACCATAATCAATAATAATGCTAGGCACGGTAAAAAAACACAGTCTAAAAGTCCACGTTTTAGAAAGAACTAAATGTAGGGTGCTGTACCATAGAGATAAAATTTCCTGATGTAAAGGAAGATAATGGATCACTAGGGCGATAATTTAGGGGAGACCTTGTGTAGGACCTTCCAAGAAAGTGGGGATATTTATAACCCTGAGCACTGAAAACTATGAAGAATCTTTGTACTCAGAAAAAAACAAAATAAAAGAAGAGGCAGTGTCCTAGTGAGCTTAAGGCAGCAGAACAAGGAGAAAAGGGACCTCCCTAAGGGTTAACTGACCTGTAAGAGACCTGTAAGGCTGGATGGTCCTGTTATATATGACATCTCATGTTGGGAAGCAGCCAGGTCACCAATCCCATCTAACAGAATAGACTTCCAGTGAAGGAAGGAGGGTTAGGAAGTAACTTCAGGAAGAGATTCTTTAGAAGTATAGACTTTCTAGATCACTCTTACTTGAGACATTTGTGATCAATCACCAATGGATTTACAGTTGTTGGGTCTTGTGATGTTTGAATGTGTTTTGTAATGAACTCAAAAGATTAAGAGATCTTATACCACTCTGCTGGGACCTTTCTTCTCCTCTTCAGGGAAATATGATGTGTGACTGGCATACAGCTAGAGAGCTTTCTGTCCAGCACCTATACATACTCACTGCTTCCTATTCTCACCTTTGTAGCTTTGATTTCTCCAGCCTATTGTCCTTAGTGCACACTCATCAGCAATATTCCTGGAAGATGTAACCCGCATCCCAAACAGGTCCTAAATATACAGTGGCCAGATAGCTCTGAAACAGGCTTCCCTAGCTTAGGAATGTATTGTCTTTGGGACTCCTCTAGGATCTGGACATGAGGAAGTTGTTCCATGAATTCTCCATCAGTAGCACTGGTAAGTATGACTCTATGTCACACCTCTGACACCAGTGCCTGTGAGTAGGTGGCCTGTGTTGGTTGGTTTGGGTATTGATGAAGTCTGTAGTATTGCAGTTTCATTGTTCTTTGTGCCTAAAATGACTAGATTGAAGCCTGGAAGCTTCAGTTATGCCTCTGTTGCCCAGAGGAATCCATTAAACAGCTACAAAATCTAAGTCTGCTGTGGTTGGCCATTTCTTGAATAGTGCAAGGATAATGCCTACATCCGCAGGAGCTCACCCAGGAGCTATCACAATCCAGTAAGAGTACATATGGCTGGCAACCATTCGTTTGATTACTTTTTGACTAGTGGGGGGCTGGCCTAAAACAAATGAGTGGGTTGCCAGGCACAAATTGCTTAAAGAACTTGTTTAAGAGGATCTTACGTTTTTCTGCTCTGCACCCCTGAGCAAGATATTCACCTTAGGTTTTGGGTTTTCATTCTTTACAATTTCAGACTTAGTTGCTATGCTTTTCTTTTTCCCAACCTTACTCATTCCTCCATCTCAAAGATGCCTACCTTGCTGTTTGAACTTCCCTGCCTTCCTACCCTCACAACTGGCATGCCTCTGAGTTACTTGTCTCCTGCCCTTGGCTCGTCCAGTTCCCAGCACCTGTCTCTGATCTGCTGACAGATAACCTGATGTAAATCAAGTTGTTGGGGAAAGTTGGTTCATGTCTTAGTGCAAGATCAAAGGTTCTGCCTGGCAGTGAACAGCTTCCCCTGCCGAACTGCAAGCATTTGGTGGAGCTTTATGTACATACATATTTTCTTGCATTTGTTGTTACAAAATTGTACCTTCGCAGCATGATTGATATATTCTGCACAGAACAAATCATGACTCAGATTTAGTGAGGATTAAAAAAAAAAAAGAAAAGAATGTGGTTAACTATTTTCAGGAGCTGCTCTATTTTGTAATCTTCTTTCCTGTAGTTGTCTATGTTAGCTCAGGCTAAAAACCACACACACACAAGTTTGCAAAATGTTGGGCAAAAAGAGGTTCCTGGTGTGCCCTTGACACAGTGTATTTCAGTGATCACTAGGGTTTCAAAGTCCTTTCACTCTCACATTGTCTTCCCAAGAGTATCCTGTCTACCAATTCTTTGGGTTTTGAAGCCTGTTTTTTCTCATAGTTATCCTTCTGTTTTCACTTCTTCCTTATCTCTGAATAGTGAGTTCTACCGCTTCCTGTTTTCTTGCAAGCTAAATAACTTTCCAGTTTTAATAGGAAGTCAAAATCTGTACTAAAGTAGCTCTGTACCCTGCTGTCCTTCCCTGTCCTGTTAACTCTCTTTACTTTCTGAAATAAGAAACTGTCTTGTAATAAAAATTCCCCAGTAATCACAAAACTTGCTCACCTGGATGCATTTAGCTTTTGCCTAAGGATACCCTCACCCCTTTGACCTGGCAGAGAATTGTAGGAAGATTCTAAGAGATCTTTCCCATTGCAGCACCTTTGCTGCTAACTTAATTTTTATACAACAGTTTCCTGATTATTTTTCTCTTGCACATTTTTCTGAAGCATGTTTGTTCTCATGAAATGCAGCAAGTCTCCCTTCTCTTGCCTTTGACAATGCTTCTTAAACAGGCGGTCCCTTCTATGTCAGCATCCCAATAATAGTTACATAAAAATGTTGTCTGTGAAATCCTAAAATTCTCCCTGTGGCTTCTGCACGCTTGAATGTTTGACACATTCTCCCTTAATCCTTCTCTGTGGTTTGGTTTTTTTTTTTTTTTTTAATGGCACTGTTTGCACACTGTCTTTCTCTCTTCCCCATCAGATTCCATTCCTTTTACAAACATCCAGAAGGAAATTTTAAGTTGTCCTTGAAGATGTTTTCTTGAAAGGTTTCATGTAAATAAAATCCATCATTTTGGACACAATGAAAGCGTTAAAAATATTTTTAAATGGCTTCTATTGACTATATCTACATGGAGAAAAATGACCATGCCTGCTTTGTTAAATTATGTCATCTTTTCTTTAACGTGGGTGAAATTTTTGTAAACTATGAATATATTCTGCCATAGCAAGGTGGAGCTCTGGGCTGAAAAGGAAGGATCCCTGTCAATCTATTGCACTTCTATTCTTCATTACATGCTCTGGTCTTCTCATTTAAATATAAAGAAACATAAAATATTGCCATAATTCTTAAGTCTCTGTCAAAGCCGGGCTCTCTCTTTGCTGGCAGTTATATCTGAACAGGGATCAGTTTTATTCCCAGAAAATCTGTGTCATGAGGGTGACCAACCACATAAAAACAACTTTCTGTTGCTCATAACTCTGGAATGCTGACTGTTAACAATAAATGGAGCTAACGGGGCAGAAGCGAATGATAAGAACAGA
Organism: Eurypyga helias; assembly: GCF_000690775.1. Taxonomy (NCBI): domain Eukaryota; kingdom Metazoa; phylum Chordata; class Aves; order Eurypygiformes; family Eurypygidae; genus Eurypyga; species Eurypyga helias. The sequence goes on along the minus strand of NW_010231930.1, from coordinate 83,806 downwards.
TTAAAACCATGGGCTTTATGGCAGTGTCCTGCATCCGCGCTATGGCATCCAACATCATTTTATCTCCGGATCAGGTGCTCTGGTCAGACTAAATGTTTTTGTTTTTATTTTTATCTGTTTGCAGTTCATACATCCTGTGACTCTTTGTGAACCACACCCTGGAATTCATTCTTTCCATCATTCTCTTTTCCCTCTTCTTTTTTTTCATGTGGTAACTGTTGGTTTTCCTCTTAGTAGCCAAAAGTAACATTTTATTGTTTTTTGTCATGGAAACACTCTAACTTGTTTTTGTTCCAGCCCTTGTGAAAGCATCTGATTAACTGAACTGGCATAAAGGAGAAAAGAAAATACACCCCTAACTGTAAAGACCATGGCTTTGACTGTGCCTTTTATTTTGAAACTGTGCAGAAGGCCATTGCCGAACAGTTAACAATGTAATGGAGACCCACAGACCTCAGATTTCCATCAATATTTCTTACCCATCTTTAATTCTCCTCTATCAGGTCAACTATAGGTGTTCAGCTAAGTTAATTTCTGAGGTAACACTACAGAAATCAGCAGGGTTTCTGTCAGAGCTGGGTTTGCTCCCCTTGCCTGTGGTGTGTAGATGGCCCCAGGGTGCACCAGGGATGATGTGGGAGGCTGGCCTGTGATGCTTTATTAGATGCATATTAGAAACTCCTGCTGTTTCCTCTGCCACATAGCTTCTCTGGGCTGGTTTAGATGATTAAGAGCATGTGTTCCAGCTCAATGTCATGCTGTGACTCTGACTCAGGGAGTATACCACAAACGCATTTTAAAATTCATATTTTGAACAGACTTCTGACAAATGCAGCTGTCTTTGGGCCTCACAAGCAGCCAAGCATTTAGGATTTTTCTGAAGACACTGAGCTTCCAGTGGACAAACATGCTTCTTCCCCAGACTGTGACTGCTTCCTTACAGCTTCTTAATCTGAGCTGTGATTTCATCCATTCTGACTTTCTTTTGAATGCCTTGAGAGGATCGATTGGACAGAGGAACCATTATCCATTCAAGTCACGCAGCCTCCCTGCAGAATGTAAAAAACTGCTGTCTCAGTCAAAATTAAAATGTTTAAGCTATTAAGCCTGTGTAATCAGCCACTAAAACAAAGTACAGTCTTCTGAACATCTAACAGGCTATGACATTTATTAAAAAAAAAAAAAAAATTATTTCTTCTGGGGAGGCAAGCTTCAGCTTCTGGGGTCTCACATCACCCTGGAGTCACTGAATATTTTTTCTAGTCTAAAAAAAAAAGGTCTTTCCCTTATATCTCTAATGGCAGAGCAGTGTCAGGCACCATGAGCAGCTAGTGAGCACACAATCAATCAAATTATGTAGCAATGCACTACACTTAGCCCTGGAGGTGGTGGGACTAGCTCAGCTGTTTGTAAGACTTGCTCTGATGTTTAGCTTGGACAGAATCCAAACTTTTTCTGAGGTTAAAAAGTATCCGGCAGAGCTTATTAAAATATTGAGTTTCTCCTCATCTAGAAGGGGTCAGAGGTAAAAGGGCCATATCAAAGGCTGGTTCGTAGAGTAGTGCTGCTTTCTGAGAGAGGTTCATGGGTTGCTTTTTTTGACCATTTCAATGTTCACCAGACTACTAAAATATAGGAACAGACTTGAGATGCTGTTGGTGGGAAAATCCTGATGGGATTTGTTGCCTTATCTTCTTATTCCCTGGTTTTGTTGTCAGAACTTCCTGTTCTCTAGTTTACTTCTAGGTTTTATACATAATATGTGCTGATACAATAAGAATCTATCTATTGCTAGTTCAGTTGTTGAAAGACAACAGCACACTTTATCTGTGTATCTCATTAATAGTTTTCACATTTGAGGTTACTGTCAAGCTGGCTTTTGCAGATGGTGTCCTACCAGAGACATACCAGTGTAAGGTGGGAGACCCTTAATATCGGGTGACATTTCATTAGCATGCAAGAAGCCAAGAAAATTCAGTCAAGGAAGGCAGTAGGCACCAAAATCATGTTTTCTAGTTCATAACTGCCTGAGGCGCACTCTTCTGAGTAGGGAATAATTACTCTTAAAAGTCAAAAACTGTCTTCTGTGGGAAATATATATGATATATATCCTTGGATCCAAAGAGTGTTATTAAAACATAGTTTACTTGACCAAAATCCTGTAGTCAATAAAATTGCAGATTTTTGTGTCTTATCAGAAAGTGTGATGAAATCTATCCCCAGTTTAAAAAACAGTCTTAACTGTGCTTTTAAACATAAAGGGTGCAAAATACCAGCACAAGTTCCTTCAAAGAGATAGAGTTTGTTTGCACAAGCACACAAAAAAAATCTGGTTTTATATCCCCAAAGAAACAAGGTGCTAACCCTGGAGGGATGGGGGAAGAAGAATGTGGCAGAATCCCCAAAGCAGAAAATTCTTATTTAATGAAAGGCTGTTTTGAAATCATCGGGAATTTCATACTTGTACCAGGTGATTCAGATACCAAGTAAACCTGCAGAGAAAATTACTTTATTAGCTACTTTACATTTCAAAATGTGGAATCACTTTCAATACTTACAGATTTTTTTTTTTTCTCCTAGCGAAACAGTTCTCATGTATTTTGTGTGCCAGACAGTCTCTTTCAAAAACTGTGACAGTGTTTCTTCCATTTCTAGGTCTATGGTGGCCCTGATTTCCTCTCCCCTAGACTAGCCCAGCTGTGTGTTTCAAGATCAGCACAGAACCCACTGCGAGTCTCTACTACTGGCAATTCAGCTGTTGTCCATTTCAAGACAGATGAGGCAGTGACAGGGAGAGGCTTTAATGTCTCTTGGCAAGAAAATCCGGGTGGTGAGTATACTGATTAACACCATGAAAAATTCAGGAAGTCTGAGAATTGATGATCAGCCATGCAAGCATTTAAAGTAGTCAAACAGCACAGGATTGAAAGCTGGAGGAGAATTTGGGTGTTACTGGTTTTGGTACACTAAAAGGTACTGAAAAACACACAGAGGAAAGAAATGTCTACCTAGCTGTTAGCTAGGCCTATTTCTGTATTTTGTAACAGTCTATTTTGTTGGGGTTTCTTCTCTACATAATTAATCAAGACATCCCTATAATCAGAAAAGAACTTCTGCATGCTAGGAGTTCTTCCCACCCACTCACCCACACAGAGTAATTTATTAGCTGAATGATGCTTTTGGTTTTAAACTGTAAAGTGAAAAATATCCTGAGGGCGTGGCTTAACTTGGAGAACTTGAACTCCAAAAATATTTGGAGTGATTAGTAAATACTTGAAGTCTATAAGGTTCATCTATCCCCCATGTGATTATTTGTTCAAAGCCTTATTGGTAATCGGTAAAAGAAGAGACAGGCTTAAAAGACCCCACCGCATGTCTCTGCATGGGAGTTCTTATGAAAAGGCCAATTATCGGAAATTAATTGCAATGAAAATTGAGGAGAGGCAGGTTTTAACTCCTGCAGTTTTGCTTGATTAAGTACACCGATTTATTAGTTTGTCAGGGTTTATATTTCCTTCTCACAAGTTTTACGAGAAAGGCACAAGGTCTTTTTTTTCAGTAAAAGAAATCTACAATAGTCTCTTGATTTAATCCCCTTCTAAGATCTGGCGGCTTATTTTTTCTGCTTAGGCCCCCTGAAGCTTTCTCATCCCTTTACAGCATCTTGCCTGTTGTACTCCAACCCCCCCCCAGCCTCTAAAATGCCCGCTCACCAGAATGAAGTAACGGTATAGTTATCCTGTCAGCAGGCTGTCTCCATCTACAGCAGTCCCACTGTTTTGCTCTCACGTTTCTCTGTCCCGTTACAGCATATAAAAGTTCATTTGTTTGTGTTAGTTCTATTGAAAACCCTGGCACTTCCCGCACAGGATCCATCATTCCAGGCTGTTTAGATATTCATGAACACTGGAGCTGCTCTGGTCAGAAATACCTGAGGGTGGAGTCTGCAGGAAGCCTTCAACTGCGTGGGTAGAGAAGTGGCTACTTGAGGCTTGTGATTGTTGTATTGCTCATGGGGAAAGTGGAGTCTTGCTATTTTCAGAAATATTTTTTTCACCCCGATGCTCAGCTAGGCCTATCATTGCTTTCTCAAAATGCTAGGTCTGTGGCATTCTTATGAATGGTGTTTTTGGTTGTTTTTACAGTACCTAGGATAGAGCGGTACCGGCCCTAATGCTTCAGTCTTTACTACCAGCCTGGGACTAGAAAGAAGCATTACTCACAAGCGTTGTTGTTGCATATTCATCAATAATGATAGTGTTACACTTTCCCGATAGTAATTTCCATTGATTTTTGTTGTGGACAGGACACTTCTTACAGTACTCATCTTACAGAATTTTAATGTAGAAAATATAAAGATGGAGCAGTTTAAAAATAGAGGTGGAATCTTGATAAACATAAACCAGCTTGTGATTAAAACTGATTATGTCTTTTTCAGGCTGTGGCGGTATTTTCCAAGCTACCAGTGGGGAAATCCATTCTCCAAACTACCCTCAACCTTACAATAACAACACAGACTGTTCTTGGGTTATCCAAGTTGACTACAGCCACAGAGTCCTTTTGAATTTCACGGATTTTGACATTGAAAATCACCATTCATGTAATTATGACAATGTTGCAGTAAGTAACAATAGAAATTTCAAAAGTTTCCTTAATGAGTCTGGTGAAATGCTTGCAAAAGAGGAAGCTTACTGTGCAACCTAAGCTGCAGTTGCTTTCAGGCTGGTAGTTGCATAGTCATATTTATTCACTGATGAGCTAAGGCTTAAATTTACAGGTAAATAGTTATGATATAGTTCCCTTTGCTTCACCATTGAAGCAGGCTTCACAAATGTATTTCTGCATTCTTCCAGGTTCCCACTTAACACCTGGAAGGATCTTTCCTTGAAAGCAGTGCTTGCTGCATCCTGGCACTACCTTTTTCATTTTGGTGGTGTGAGTTGTGGTTAGTACTGCAGGAATAACCTCATACATAGATGGCTGTTATTGTGACACCCTTTCCCATTTATAGTGCAGTTTACCAAAGCTTGCTCCAAGCCATAGGATGGACTGCCCACATATGTAACAGATTGCCCACACTGGTACAAACTCAGGAGGGAGGGAGGTCTGCATCCAGAAGAAATTCTGACTGGCTGATTTTCTTTGTGAATGCACAGTTTATTCAGGTGCTCCTCAGCTGTCTAATTGCTTCATTAGAGATGCTGCTCTCTTAAAAGCTTCACATTGCTTTGGTTTGTGAGCTTTTGTTGATGTCACAGAAATTCAAGTTGCTGCTCAATCAGTGCACGATGAAGAACTCTCCACGTCTCCACTTGGCCTTTTGGGAGCAGAGACATGAAATCCTGACCTTTGATGTCAGATTGCACTTCACTCAGTACAAAGGCATGTGTGATCAGTACCAGTCAGATAAAGCATAGTGGCTGTAGCCCAAAATCCAGCTTTCCTCTCCTTGATAAACTGTAATTCCCAGAGAACTCAATTTGGCATGAACTGAGACTCTTTTGAAAGCAGCATCAGTTTTAACAGCATCACCTCGTAAAGCTTTTTTGTACTGAACCAAAAAAAAGGGAAGGTGTCCCCATGTTGCTGAGCAGAACTGAAGATTTCATTTGGCCACAAAGGTTCTGTGTACAATGACTGTTCGATTTTTTTCTGGTTCTGAAGCTTAGGGAAATATGGTTACGTCTTTTTATTTGAATTGTTTCACTGCATCAGGGGGATCATTGAAAAGGAAGATCTATGGGAAAAGCTTCCAAGTCTGCTGTCATATCACACAAGAGTAGAAAATCAGATTACCTGACAGAACCACAGGCAATCTGAAATGGCAGTACTGGTAAAAATGCCAACGAAAATTTGCCCATTAAGGCTAAATTCTGAAAAGACCTGATATACACATTTCACTTTTAAACCTGATGTGAATGGATGTATGTACCTATCTAAATACTTCGTAGAGTACTCAGCAGCATGAGGTTCTTGCAGTTACAGGCACAGCTCCCCTTACCACAGCAGGCTGGATATGGGCACTAAGGTTTTTATAGCTGAAAGGCACCAGTCCTTTGGCTGGCAGAGGAGATGGCTGTGGCAGGGAACTCCTTGCATGAGCAGAGTTTGCAAACCAGTTCACTGCAGTGACAGCCCTTTTCCTCTGTTGCCATATGAGTATCTGTTGCTTGCTTCTCCTTTCTGGGTTTTTGGAGGGTGGTGGAGGAAGAAATTGCCCGTCAGCCCCAGCTGTGCAAACATGACTGAAGCAGCCATGTGAGCAGGGAGGGAGATTTAAATTTAATACAGGCCATCAGTCACTGCCCACTAAGTGGAGGGTGGTTTGAAAATGGATGAGGGAGAGTGCTGATTTGAAGCAAAGAGATAATGAAAGGCTCTGAGGTTCTAATGTATGAGGTAGAGAAGAGCTCTTCAGTGCTGATGTAGGGGGGCCAGTAAGGCAAGGAAGGAGTGGATAGGGTTTCTTTCTCTAGCTTGTATGCCAACAAGCAGAAAATCACTTGTTACCAACATCTGGACATGATTTGTGTTCGTGTCATTCCAAGGCTTGCTATATGCCTCACACAGTAATAGGAGAACAGAGTGAGGGGTCAGAGAGTGCCTGGAAGTATAGAAGTAGATGTCTCACTGTGAATGGTTTAGGAATTGCATTCCAAAAACTGCGTAAATGGAAAATATGGGCAGCTAAGGAAGCTGGTGGTTGTTTTTCTCCCTCTCTGGTATAGGAACAACTACTGTGTATGAGTAACAGTGGTTCCACCCTTTTCTATTTCTTACATTTTTACATATCTTTATGGATTTTATTTGCTCTATGAGTTCTCCTGGGGGTCCCCTCCACCCTTGAGTGTAGCAGTGGCCTTTTCCTTCATCCTTCCCCTTCTTGATCCAGTCATTTTTCCCGCGTTATGACTCAAGATTTTTTTTTAATATTTCTACCGTAAATTCCTTTCTACGGGGAACACACAAAAATGTATTTTTTTCCTGTGATGTTTTCCATTGCAAATTTGCTATGTGAGCAAAATGGAGGGAGGGAGAATAATCATGTCTGCTGCTTTTTAGCTATGCTACAACTCCAAAAAGCCCAATGCATTTTTTAGTTCTGCTCAATGTTTTCACATGTGAATCTGAGCACAGATCAGGGCTCAGCCAAGTTAATTCTAAGCTCGTAGTGGTTGCCCACGGTGTAACTGCTCTGAGCTCCCTCTAGAGTCAATGGATGGAGTGCGCAGAGAGCAGCCCAGGCCACCAAAAAGCACTTTCTTCATTCACTTAGCTGCCTAAATATAGTTGATTCCTCAGTTTCTAAGCCTCAGTTCTGTACCTTAGCTGTTCTCAGAGCAGATGAACATCTCTTCATCTGCTAGATAAGGATGTATAGCTTTTACTTTCTCTGATCCCAAGTATAACGCGGTGATATTCTGTAGAAAGCATAAGATCTTTGAGAACGCTTTTTGCTGTCACTGTAACCATACATAAGGAATAAATTTTTAATTTCTCCTTGTGTACCAGCCCATTTCTATCTGGAGAGTGTGCCTTACAACAAACAAATTTGTTTCTTTGAAGGAAAATAGAGGGAAAACAATAGTGAATGCACTAATCCCTGTATTTTTTGCCCATGTGTTTGATGAATATTGCGTCTGATGCTACACCAGGAGTGTAGTTCAGCAAGCATTTCAAGCGTTTGGAGACTCGAGAACGACATGGCTAGGAAGGCAGTGCTTATAGCGCAAGGCACTGAAAAGGGGAGGGAGAAGTAGTTTACTCTTTTCAGTGGATTGTATTAAGGATTATTTTTCTTTCCTGTTGTACTATAACAAGTAGTACACAGGAATGTAGAAATGTAAGCCTCTGGGAGCTAGAGAGGAAGTATGACTTCATTTATTCCAGGTGCTGGCAGGAAAAATCTGCCAAGAGAGGACAGCTAGAAATAAGTGGAGTTTTCATGGCTCAGAAGACAAAAAATTATCTTCTTTTTGTCATGTGCTTTTGCAAAATGCAGAACACATTTGAACAAGAAGGCAATGAGTCACTCAGTTATGCTCCTTGTGGGATGGGAAGAGAAGAGCAAATTGCTGCTATGCATAGTGCAAATGAAAACTTGGCTTTTAAGTAAGCAGATGCATCATTTTCCTTTACTCATGCAACCACAGAAATGCATTTCTCAGATTTTTTCAAAATAACGAAGAAGCTCCAGAGACACACAACTTTTTCCTGAAGCAGTGTGTGAATATTGTGGTTTCTGATCTAAATCCAACACTGCAATCGTCCCTGTAAAATAGTTAAAGCTAATAAACAACAGGTGAGCAAAAATGATGCAACCATGTAATATCCATATGTTACTCTTGCTGCTTAAACTGTAGCTGCCATAATTCCCAAGAGTTGCTGCTGTGTCTCACTTATGCTGAACTGTTGCTTGCATCAGTTTTTTAGCAAGTATAAAGTCTTGAAATGATTACTGGTTTTCTGAAAGAAGACACAGTACTATTCTTCCAAGCAAGCTGCCCAGAAACAGCAAATACACTTGATTTAGAAAACACTCCTCTGACTTCATGCTCTTCTCCCAGTATTACCACAGAAAGACTTCTTTATTTCAGAAAGCTCTTGTGATGAAATGCCTCCTTAGTGTCCTATGTTACTTGTCCTTAACATCTTCTCAAATGAGAAAGCTCAACTACTAGAGTCTCATAACAGTCCATGTGTCGATGGTCGTATCATCAGCTGTGCAGATCCATCAAACACAGCAGTTTACAGGAACTGTAGTCAGGCCCTCTCTCTACACCCTGTCAATGCAATGCTTATTCTCAGTTCTGGCATTTCAGATAAAATCCTCACACTACTGTCTGGGAAAAGATGGTACCTTAATTCCTAAGGGTTATTTTGTTAGTTATAACTTTTTTTTCACATTCCATGGTCTGTGGTTGTAACTCCAGGCAGTCTGATTTATACACCGAATGTATGTGCAGAGGAAGAATAAACACTGCACACTATGTATTAAGGGGCTGATTGTGGCAGGATGCCAAGAAGGAAGAAAAGGTTGAATGGATGGATATGTTGGGTCTCTTTACCAGGTACTCATTTTTACAGACATCGCAGCACGCTTAATAAGGTCCCACACAGCTCGCTAGTGTTATAGGCCCAAGGGCAAATGTTTAATTCATGAATACAGCATTGGCTATGTAGGGTATATCCGGGGATTAAGCAAGAGTTTTGTCCTTTGTTTCTCAGCTCCAAGGTTCATTTGAGACAGGTCACCTTTCTCTCAGCTACTGTTTTTATATATATATTTTTTTTCACTAATGTGCTCAAAGGCCTTTGAATACTGCAGGCAGAAACATTTCATTGTGTCATACAGCCTCATTAGAAATTTTTAATTCATCAGTGCTGCAGTTCACAGACTTGCTGGAATTTGAGACTTTTGAAAGTAAAGAAGACAATAAGAAGTACATTTCTCCTACCCCTGTGGCATTATTTTGCTCAGGCCTTTGTGTAGCTTTTAACATCCTAGCACCCGAATATCTTCCAATCCTCCTATCCATATTTTTTATCCATAATTTTCTCCAATTTGCTATAGGAAGCTGAGTCACAGGTTATATTAATTGACATGCCTACGGTAATGCAGGACGTTAATGCTGAAACAGGAAATGAATTCAACTCTTGTTGCTACCCAGTAGCCCAAAGGCTCTTCCTCTGCGGGTCATGCAACTGTGCTGATGGCTCCAGCGCTCATCCCTTCTGAAACCAGGCACAAGGGCTCTGAGACTGGCCCAAGGCTCCAGACACAGCAGCAAGTCACATCTGCTGGAGCGCTAGGAAAGATTAGCGGGAGACTCGGAGACTGTGGCTGTTTTTCCCTCTGTGTGGTTTCTCTTGTTATAATTTTGATGTCACTTAAGCTAGAAACTCATGGGTTTTAATTTTGCTATCCTTTTCTTCCTGATTGTGAAACAGAGAGGAAGGAAACAAAATTATCAGCTGTAAGGGGAAGAAAGAGAAGGAAGGCATTTGTAGTGAAATTAAAAGTGAAGTTTTGTAAAACCATCTTTGCTTTCTTCTCCATTTTTTTTTTTTCACTTTGCTTTACCCCCTGCTTAAATAACACTTCGGGTACATGTGTGTAATTCAGCATCCTAAAGCTATTATAAAGCACAGATATATGGACTCTGATCCTTGATGTTGGGTACATGTATCTAAAATCCTCAATCCTAGTGTCTTCTCTCTATATACACGGTCATAGCTCCCAGTGGTGCACTAGTTGCATGTTAGGGACAATTTAGAAGTCTTTTCTGAGGCAAGATCTGGGGTTTAACTGAATAAAAGCTACGTGGAAACTCAAGTTAGTCCTTAACAGAAAAAAATAAAGGTATGGGGATATCTGGATTGTTAAAGGAGAGTTATGTACAAACCAGTAGACACACAGAGGAAGATGGTTACTTGATGCATTTTGATTATAAAGGCTAAAGTAGCTTCAGCCTGAAAGACAAACATTTTTTGGAAATGGCCACAGAATTAAGATAGGCAATGCGTAGTTTGTTTGCATTGCCCATACCAGTGCTGTATCAGGATCAAAATATATGAAACATGAGAGAGAGAATAAAATAAAAGTCTTCTCATTATTCCTATTGAAACCAAGTATTTCGTTTGATCGTTTCATAACAGGTATTTGATGGCCCTAGCAATGAAGCACCACTTCTTAGAAAACTCTGTGGAACACAGCATCCTCCTCCTATCACATCCTCCAAGAATCTGATGTACATCCGGCTGCGCTCTGATACAACCATCCATCACCGGGGCTTCAGCGCTCGTTTTACTGAAGGTAATTTTTTCATTTACATTAATGGATATTTATCTAATCAACAGTTTGTTTGCATGAGACACAATCTTTTAGCACAGCTGATAATTGGAAGTGGTTTTTTTCTATACATGCAGTGTACCAGTGTGTATCTTTAACAGAACTGAATTTTTCCCAATTATAGATTAAAGAATTTAAAATCTAAGAATCATCTTAGATTCTTTGACTGGGGACAAAATGTCATTTTTATAGTAAGGCATCAGCACACACCAACTCTTATTCCTCCTCCCTAGAGGGTTAGCTACCCGTAACTGTCCTGAGAAAAATCTGCAGCTGGCGGTTTCCACAGGCCTAGTGACAAAATCACATTTTTATGTGTCTATCCATGTGCATGAATCCGAAAAGCTGTAGAATTCTGCGTGGTGCTTGATGAAGTCCATGGATTCAGGCCTGCAAACCCTGCCAAACATCAACTGTCCGATTTGTGGAGGACTAATTGGTATTTTACCTGGTTTCCTTTTTAATGAAAAATGGCGCCAACTGGACAGAATTTCTGATGAAATTACATACCATTTGACAATTGGGGATTTTCTTTTGTTTTCTCACAATAACTTTGGAAACTTTTTTTCCCCAAGATACAGGTCCATTTCCTTTTTGCAGAGAAAAGCCCTTTCTCTCATTTTCTTCTTGGGATTCTTTTCACTGTCAATTAGTACTTTACCCAGAATTTGTTTTTCTTTGAAAATATTGTGAAAAAGTATACAGAAAAGGAGGAATATGCATCAGCAAAAATCTCAGGAACTCCAATTATTGAGGTACTAGTTACATACCTAGTTAGGTATTTCTGACTATGAGTTATGAGAGCCTAGTCTGTTAAACATTCTCAGAACACATTTTCTGGATTAGGCCCTGCACAAAACATGCCTGGTGAGCAAGTGCTCCCTACCTAGGATGTAGGCTACCCGTCTTCCCACTTATTGAGAAAATGCTGTCAGTCCCATCTCCTGCTGGATGTTTTAGGCATCCCAGCAAGATAAATGAATCTGTGTCTTTGGTGCCTAACTCCCCACCCTGCGCATGAAAGCGGCAGTGTGTTAAGCTCAGATCTGGAGGGTTACGATGAGCCAGAATGCTCAGAAATGAGTCATGGCATCACTCAGCTCTGTTAGCCAAAGTTATGCAGACAGTCAAGCTGTTGCATACGTGCAACATTCCACACAACTGCAGGTATCTTGATGCACGAGGATCATGCCAGTGCAGTGTGATGTGTGATGCCATCCTTGGGCATTGGAAGATTTCTTATGAATTTTCTTTCCATCCTAGTGGCCAACACAGGGAAATGGTCAGAGAAATGGATGTGTGATCGCACTAGCCTGAAACAAAGTTATTTTGGCCCCAAGATTGCTCTTCTGGGCTATGAAGAGCTGATAAAGATGAGGTCTGTTCCCAAGTCACTCTGTCTTCTCTCAGATGGTCAGCCAGGTGCAGCATGGCCTGTGGGTCCAGGTCAAGAAAGTACATCCAGTGCTGGGCGCTAATCCTGAAGTCTCTTCTTTGGATAAATTACTGTCATGAATTTATCCTCATTTCACATTGACGTAGCATGTTACATTTTATACATTCACTTGCACTACAGAATTTAAGATATGTGGTTTTATATATAGATATCTATGTGTGCTTATGTGTGTCTATGTGTTTTATTCTAAAGCATGCGGAAGTTTTATAGAGTCAGATTCAGTTGGGGCAGCCATTTCCTCTCCTCTGTATCCTGCTAAATACCCGAACAATCAGAACTGCAGCTGGATTATTCAAGCTCAGGAACCATGTAAGTAAAAACATCTTTTGTAGTTAGCTGGGATGACTAATATCCTCATCTTCTTTTCTGTAATAACAATACAAAATTCCTTCTTTATTTCTCTAGGAAGTTCTGCATCCTGGTAGTTGGAGAGTGTGGCTCTCCTGATCTGTCCTAAATCAGATTTCAGTGTAGAAGATTTAGTGCATAGTGAGGAAAAGTTTACAGCTTTGTCATCTTGGCTGATGTACTGTGACCCAAGTGTTGCAATTACAAATGAGGCGTTGAATACTATGTGAAGTTGGATTAGTCCGTGAGAAAATCTAAGTGCTTATATGTAATTAAAGCACTTGTGTTTAGCTGCTCTTATTTTGCTCTGGACTTTTTCAAGCTGGAGTTGTGTTAGATCAAATCTATACTGTTAACTTAAAAAAAGGAAATGTCAATTAATTAATGAGAAAAGGCACAGAGGAATTTCAATTTCAAATATAAACAAAACAAAACAAAAAAACCCCCACCTTGGTCCAACCTGCCTAGATACAGTTTCAGACATTTGTGTCTAATTTTATACAGCTTTATGATTGATTATAGAACACCAAATGTTTTCCAACAGAAACTGGTATTACCTTTATGTTGTACAAGATTCCTAAAAAATATTTACTGTTGGGTAACAGTACCCAGGAAACATAATTTAAAATAAATGTTTATTTTTAATAGCAACTACTGAACTTGAGTTGTTCATCTGATATTTAGCCATTGTTGTTAAAAACATAGAATGTCCCAACCACATTTACAAGTTTATTTTGATAAGTTATAAAATCAACATCAATTTGCTGAAGAAAACACCAAAACGAACCAGGACATAAGCAGTACTCTTTTTTAGCACAGGTTCTTACACAAGTACATGAAAAGGACATCATCAAAGCTCTTCCTCATCTACATAATATTTATTTTTAAAGACAATTTTTTCCTGGACCCAGGTTGAAAACTCATACATAACTGTTACTGAATTACATCAGTATGAGACCAGGAAAATGCTGTATAAGAAGTGGCCTGTGTATATAGGGACTTCCCTCCACTTACTGCCAGGGCTGCTACACGTTCCACGTAGACGTGGCTTCGTTATACCACTCACGCAGCATGACGGGGCATAGCCAGATACAGTAGATGTGGCCAGTGGCAAACCACAGCAGAGTTCCTGCTCTGCTTTTACTGAGAAGGCCAGCAAGTCTCCTGCTCTTGCCACCCACTGTTTCCCCTTTCTGCTTTGTGTCCCGAGGACCCGCATTGATAGCGGAGCGGTAATTGATTGACCGGACAGGACACAATGAGTGTTGAACATGCAGGCGGTGCAGCTGAATGCCAGGCAGTGGCACCCTGCTGAATGCAGCGCCTCAGTCCATGTCTGTCATTTCAGTTTATTCTAGCTAATTAATTGTAGCCCAGAATGAAGCAAAATATTTGTGTCAAACTCAAGCTTGGTCAATGTGAGAGAAAACATAGTTATCATTTATATCATGAGACACTTTCTGACCCGCTTGAGCTGTGTAGGAGCTCTAAGGCTAGGAGCAGCTACTGTCACAGAGTGGTGGTGAGGACAGCCGCCTTCTTCCATTTGTGACTTCACCTTTGTTCATATCGAACAAGCAAGAGCAATACGAGGGTCAAAAACACCCTGAGTCAAAAATCCTCTTTTTCAGGATGTAGCCTATAGTCCAAGGGTGTGGAAAATCCAATTCTGTACAAATGTAGCTGAGGGTAGTTAATGATCCTTTAACCAGTCCAATTGATGTATGTGGAACGTTACAAAACCATGGAAGAACCAGCTCTTTCTAAGCCTGGAGCAGGGCAGCATCAATTCACATTTTGTCCGGATCCATGGTATAGATTGTGAAGGGACAGAAGGTCATGGATGTGTAGAAATAAGTTTTGTTGCTGAATATATGTAGATTTTCCATGTTGTATTTGCTTACATTTTCAGTATATAATGAAGCTGCTTGGATTCTAGGAAATTTAGATTCATGTGTATGTGTTAAATCCTGTGCTTCTAATGTCAGCTGTACTAGCAAGTACTGAAATATGAAAAGATTTCCCAGGACCTCTGCAGTAAGGGTTAATGCACTTCCATCAAATTCACTCCACATATCAGGGAATAAACTGCTTCGGATGTTAAGCTTTGTGGGAACTGATTGACTTCAGGGGAGAAAAGAAAGGATGGTACATTTCTTTACATGTAATTATTTTTCTGTGTAATGCCAAACTTCTCAAAGTTTTTACTCTTTGCTATTGCCAGTCAACCACGTCACACTCTCATTCACCGACTTCGATATCGAAAGCAGTAGACAAAACTGTACAACGGATTTTGTCGAGATTTTGGATGGGAATAACTACGAGGCTCCTCTTCAAGGTATTGTACCTTGCCCTTATTTATTTCATATGTAGAGCTACACTTGAGGGAAGCAGGAGGAGGTCTTCTGTGAGTGTCCTCCTTCTTCATGGAGTTTTTTCTCATAAAGGAAGCTCCTTGGCCACTCTGGCCAGAGGAGACTGGGAGTGGAGGGTAAGTCTTCATTCATTGTGAGTGGCACAGTCCTCCCACGCTCTGACTGTATTCCTCCTAACCTGCAGTTTGGAGTTGACTCCAGCTGCCTTTTCCTTCCTCCTCAGCTGAACAATATTGGGAAACAAGCAATTCAGTTTCAGCTGAATTCCCAGTTAACTGTAGAAAAACATAACGTAACCCACACTCATAAGCACAGTCCACACTAAACACAAGTGAAGAAAACTAGATTTCTGGGAGCAGAAAATGGATTTTCCTCAAGCCCTGGAAAGCCTGATTTTCTGCTTGTTCCTGAATTTTCTACAGCTTTCTCTCAATAAAGAGATGTTCAGAGCCACCACCTTCAAGTGGCAGGAGCAGCCTCGAGCAGAAAAATTCAGTGCTTATGCTGTCAGGAAGCCATGAGAGAGCCCTGGCTACAGGGTAGGCCTGACTCCCCTCACATACCCAGGGTTGCCTCAAATTCCTTTCTAGAAAATTCTGAATATCTGTGTCTGATTATGCTTTCCCTTAGTCTACTTTTGTGTATGCTTTTTTTTTTTCCCCTCCCCAAGACTGGGGCTGCACTCAATTTAAATGGTTTGTAACGACGCACAGAATTCATTTTTTTGGTCTCCTACCCTTGGCTTTCACTTGGCAAGAGGACCAGGATACTAACTGCTAACTTTTTTTTTTTTTTTTTTTTTTTAATGTTAGATGCCTTTTCAGTAGATCATGATTCATAAAATCCTTGTATTACAGTCCATTACAGGAGAACTAGTCTGTTCCTTGTCACGTGTTTTTTTCATCAGAAACCAGTTGAGTGAAATGGATACTTCTGTTGGATATATTTGATGGGATTTTTTTTTTTTTTTCCAATTAGGCTGTAATTTCTGGATACAGTGAACACAAAGGAACTCAGTGACAGAATAGTCAGTGACTAGGGTATCTGGAGTGCAGGAGGTTCTTCCTCTGTTAAAAAAAAATTGCCACCAGAGTTGTGTTCTGTGCTAATGAAATGGAGTATTTAATTTTTATGTAAATTGAATTGAATTGACAACTGCAATTGTAAGCAATAAATGTTACTTCTGGGTGCTGTCAGGTATTAACCCCAAGTGTTAAATTAGCAATAGTAATTACATGCTGAAATCTCCTTTTTCACTCTCTGACTTGTTCTCTTTCAGGCCGTTACTGTGGCACTACTATACCGCATCCTATCACTTCTTTTGGTAATGCCTTGGTGGTAAACTTCATCTCCAACAACAACACTACTGCTAGGGGCTTCCATGCCACCTATGCTGCATCATCATCATGTAAGTCTGTGTGGCAGGTGTTGCTGCCTTATGCCTTTGACGTTTAAGAAACTGTACAGAACAGATCCTGCATATCTCTGTCTTTCCGACATTCCCTCTTTTAAAATCCCTTATTGCCCTTCCTTTTTTTGGCCAAGGTCTCAGCAAGTATATCCACAAGCCAAAGAAAAGGAGACGAGGAGAAATGCTTTCTTGATTAGCAAATGCTTTGGCTCTGTCAAGGTATATTTTTAATGTCATCCTTCTCAAGCCTCTGCTATCTCCTTCTTGTTGCAGCCTGTGGGGGTACTTTCCACATGGACAGAGGAGCTTTCAACAGCCCTGGCTATCCCGAGCCATATCCGCTGAACACCGAGTGTGTCTGGAGGATTCTCAGCTCCCCTGGCAACCGGCTCCAGCTGTCCTTCATGTAAATGCATTGCCAGGGGTTGTTATTCAGCTCTTTAACAGACCTGAAGGAAGGATGCTCTGTGTTTATTAGGAAATGTAATTACCAGATGATAAAGCTGAAACATGTTTTCAGAGTAACTTGGAAAGAGAACACAGCAGTGGTTAGTGGCAGCTTGCAATCAGTGTTCTCCTGTCTTTGTCATTGCTTATATTAAGGCATAGGCAGCATTATATAAATAGGTGGTTTATTGTTTGAGCAACATGGGATGCTGAAGAAGCCAATTCTTGCACACTTACAAACAAGAAGAGGAAATTTAGCATTGCTCTGCCTTTTCTTTACAAAGGAAATTACTGCCAGATTCATTGTAGTATTTATTGTATAGCTGGGTAATATAAAGGGCCAAATACTCCACAGATTGTAGGGTTAAAATGAATATGAAACTCTCAAATTTCTCCAACAATTATAGCAGTGGTTGTACAACAGGGGCCAGGAGAGTATCTGAAGGAATTTTGTTTTCCCTTCAGCAAAGTAACTTTCCTTTGAAAACTTCTGACAGGAAAGTCACGCGTGATCCACAGAACAATGTGGAGTCCTTTACCAGGGTCGTAAGGTTGTTCTTTACCCATGATGTGGATTTCTGAGCCTCTCCGTTTCCTGGCATCAAAAAGTGGCTGCTGCCAAGAAGGAGAGCTGTGAACATTTGCAAAGC
>NW_010231930.1:14744-66256 GCF_000690775.1 Eurypyga helias | reverse complement strand
GTGATTTGGAAACCTGCATGTGCAGTTAATAAGGACAAAAGGAAAATTTGCCCACTAACATGCTAACTGCATAACTAAAATTGTTAGGCATGTACTGATTCACTAGCTCAGTAAAGAGGACATTATTCCTCCTTTATTCACTGAAGCAGAGAAAAAGTACTACACCCTGAAAACATTTTAAAAAATATTTGCTACAAAATAATGAATAACAACTTTTTAGTACCAAAGCAAAAATTCAGTGTGAAACAGAAACTATCAGCACAACATACATTCAGTTATATAAAATGGCACTGAGTAGATGTAAACTCTTTTTCTTCAGTTATACATAGTTGAAAGGCAAGCTGAAAATACTGGAAAGCATGGAGTAATTGTGTTAGACAGCTGTATTTATTTTACCTCATTTAATATTAGGGGTTTATAAAGTTTTGTTGGCATGAAGTACTCATGTCTCAACAGAAATGCTTGTCTTGCAACTTGAGAGTTCGCTTTAGCTTAGTCTGAAGTGTGTCCAGGTGAGTGGTTGAAACTGTTTCACAGCATGTGTACAAAACATGTGGCTGTATTCAGGACTGAAGGGGAGGAGTTATCACCAGAAAATCAGAAAGAACAAATATTTGGGGAATTGGTTATAAGAGAATTCCAGATGCTCTGGAATCTTTATGATATAGTCATAGCCTGCTTCTGAAAAGTGTATATTGCATTGAATCAAAGCACTTCACTTAAAGTAACAGATAATAATTTTTACAATATATTTAGCATTCAGATTGGTTCAATAGTTAAGAATTTACTAAATCCCATTTATTTTCTAAGGTAAAAATTAGGTTAGAAGAATTCATAGCAATCATTGTTATTTTGCACACCCAGCTGTGTGGAATTCACACTGGCCGGAGAAACAGTAATATTTCATAATGCTGGAGAAACTGCTAAGGGATTTCTGAACTCTGAGGTGTTAACCATGAATGAATCTAGGCCTCTGGCAGTTTTTTTCTCACCAGAGAGCATACTGAAATAATACACATTTGAAAGTGTTGCAAACTGATTTGTAAGGCTGAAAGTATTCTCTGTGGGAAATAGATGTGCACCCAATAAATAATCTCACCTGGGCTTATATTAAAAATCTGGTTTTTATATCAGGGGCTTTCTGTGTTTCATGGTTGTTGTTGCAGTGACTTCTGGGTTCTGGAGGGTTCTTAACTGTTACAGTAGGATACCAGCTACATGGGGTGGCATACAGTGGCCTGGCAGGGCAAACTCTAATATGCCAGTCATATGCCTGCTAATGCTCTTCTACTGCTATTGAAACAGAACATTTCAGGTGGAAGATAGTAGTGGCTGCACCAAAGATTACCTGGAGATTCGTGAAGGGAATGATACAGGAATGCTAGCAGGACGATTCTGCGGGAACTCCTTGCCTTCAAATTATACATCTACTGTTGGACATGTCCTGTGGGTCAAATTTGTCTCAGACAGCTCAGGCAGTGCTGTTGGCTTCAGGGCCACATTCTCTCACTGTAAGTAAATGTTATTTAACTGGAAACTATTGTTCTTTCATAACACTTCCAAGTGATTAAAAAAAGTGATCACTTGGCCCTGTAAAGTTTATTAGAAAATGTTTGTTGGTGTCATCAAGGCTGTGAATTCACTTAAAAAATACTTTGTAAAATATCTGCTGAATGTAAAGGGATGCTCTAAAACATGTCAGAACAGAACTCGTGTATATTTATATTAAGTATATACAGCTGTCAGAAGAATTAGATGTGACATTCTGTCTTTTTAAATTATCATAATAGAAAATAGTTTTTCAAATTGATCGTATTATCCTTCCAGAAGCAAAAAAAAAAAAAAAATCCATGTATTACAGAAAATAAAATGTCCTCTACGTCATTGACTGTTTTCTAACAGTTGATCGTATGGTTTTCAGATTCTTTCTTCTGCAATATTGGGCTGTGAAGATACAGTTAAGAGTTATACACTAAACTCTTGTGTGGCAGCCCCAGTTTACCGGTAGCCTGTTAGAGTTAAAAATACCTGACCATATGTCTTTGCACCCTGAGAGTGAGCAATGGGATTTAATGTTTATGTTTCCATTTATTAGGCAACTGACAAATTAAGAAAAAGAAGTTTCTTTCCCAGTTTTCCATTTTGCTTTTTGGGTATGACAGTGTCCGTCTTCCAGTTTGGATGTAGATGCCGTTAACTAGGGCTTTCAAGGGACCATTGCAAACATCAGTCTGACTTGCTGCGTGAACAGACTGCTGCAGCTAAACATCCACAGCCATTCTGATTATGCAAGCTACACTTCTAATAATTTTCCTTATTTGAGACTTTTACTACGCATTTTCAAAAGGAATTATCAGTAGTTCAGAGCTCATTGAAGTCAGAAGCACTTTTCATCAGAACTCACAAAGGCATTTAAAAACAAAAATTGTTATTTAATGCTTCTTGGGAAGAAATGAACATGAAGTAGGTAGAATCAGGGGTATTTAGATGTGCCATCTTCCCATCTCTCCTACATGAAAAGCCACAGAGTTCAAGTGGGTAATTTCCTTCAGATAAGGGCACACAGCATCCCTCACAACAAGAAAATAATTAGATGTGCATCCTAGGACTGTCTGAGACACAAGTCTGTGCCTCACAGCACTGTCTAGTCCTAAGTAAATTAAGTTACATGGGCTGAGATGAAAGCTATATTCCAGTCTGGGCCCCAATGCTTCTTTTAATCTATGTGAATTAGAGGCACTAGCTGTCTCTTTCTCATTTTTCAGTGTATGGAAATGACATCGTGGGAAACAGAGGACAAATAGCTTCACCACAGTGGCCCAGGAGTTACCCTCACAATTCCAATTACCAGTGGCGAATAAGTGTTAATGCTTCACAAGTTATCCATGTCCGTATCCTGGAGATGGATATTGAAAATCATCACAGATGCCGTTATGACAAGCTAAAGGTGATTTCATTGTGAGAAGTTACTTTATTTCAATTAACTTTGATGCAGATGATGAATGGAGAAACCTACAAGAGGAATGGGAAGAATTTCTGAGGATCTGGTGTGGTTTATTGTCTTTGCTATGTCATTTTTTCAGTAATTATTAGCTATAGGAAGGGTTACATACTCTTTGGCTCCCTAACAGATATTTCCAATCTGTAAGTTTGAAACTTATTAAAAATAATTCCACGATGGTATAATTCTGAATTTTCAAAACCAAGAATTTCACGTCAGATACCAGATTGAACTTTGAGCTGGTTCAGTTGAGGACAACAGTGATGATAACATCTCAGGGCCTCTAAAAATAAGGTTTCTTCAAAATCCTACAAAGCACAATCCTTTACTTGCACTTTCTTTGCTCTCTGGATCAGTAATCTGTTGTTGGCAGTAAGAAGGTACTTCTTTCTTCCTGTTTGATTGATTGTGTTTCTGTACCCTCCTGTAACACAATCTAGCCTTTTTACCAGGCTAAAAAATACTGCACGCATGGTGTTAAGGAAAATTGAGCAATAGAGTCAACAAATTCTTTCTGAACTTAGGGGAACATAACTGCTTAGTTAAATAAGGTAAATCTCTTCTTGTCTTTGTTTGTTTGTTTGTTTGTTTTAACCAACTGATTCACTGATTATCTTTTTCTTTCATTTCTGGGAAAGAGAAAGTTAATACTAGTTCAATATATTCAGTATATTCAATTCATTATTCATTCACTGATATCCAAATTTAAGATTAGTTCAAAAAGGAAATATAACTTCTTCCTTCATCTCATGTCAGATTTTAACACCACCTCAGTTCTTTAATATAATGTTAATGTTCGCTGAATATTTCTTAGCTTTCTCTAATGGACATTTTTTACTGGAGGAAGAGGACAGGAACACAAATAGGTTTGAAAGGTGGCAAAAGAGAAGCATCTTTTAACCAGTCAAAATTTTGGCTTATAAATACATAAAATGAAAGAAATATTATTGAATATGTATTTGATAGAATTTAAAGTATATGTGTTCCTCTGTGTGTGTGGGGAAATCCCCCAAAAACATACAGTGTCTTGCAGATCATGTTGTTTTTACCTCATCAAGGAACAAGATTGTACCAGTGGAAGTTTTTAACGTGGGAGGCCAGTCCGTGTCCCCAGAGAGCAGCCCTGTGATGGGGAATGAGCTGAGTTTGATGTCTTCCATTCAGATCCTTCTTCTGTGAAATCTTCACAATTAACAGTACATAATGGAAAGGGAGATTTTGTTCCATTTTTTGTAAGACAGGTTTCTCTCTGTCTGGGATTTGCTGCAAGATCCCT
The DNA here is from genome assembly GCF_000690775.1 of Eurypyga helias. NCBI lineage: Eukaryota > Metazoa > Chordata > Aves > Eurypygiformes > Eurypygidae > Eurypyga > Eurypyga helias. The sequence goes on along the minus strand of NW_010231930.1, from coordinate 61,979 downwards.
CACTCATTTAAAGAGGGTAATTTTCTCCTGGGAAACTTGCTGAGTATGGAGCAGATCAAAGTCTGCCAGTGTGAGGAATGGCACCATTCTTCTCTCTGCAGGTTTATGATGGGCCCACCATTCATTCTCGTCCTATTGCAACATACTGCGGTGCAGACCTTGCTTCTTTTGCATCCTCCGGCAGTTCGATGACAATCCAATTCCAGTCAGATTCATCTGTGACGGGAAAAGGCTTTCTTTTGGAGTGGTATGCAGTGGATACTTCTGCTGTTACACACACTATTGCTAGAGGTGGGTTTTCAGTAGGTTGCATGATTAAAAGTCATATACTAAGCTTTACTTAAAAAAGCTCCAAACCAACTTCCCTACAAGAGAAAGACCTAGCTATTAATGGAGGGAAAGCTTTCATTGACATTTTAATTAAGCATTTTAACAGCTTTTTAGAACCAAATTTCTAGGGCCTCTCAGATATACTGTTTTACAGTGTTTTAAAAATAAGCAAGTTGATAAAGGAGCATTTTTCTTTACACAGGTATTTAATGAAAGCTAAACATTTTATATGCTTTGATGAAAAAGTATCCATCTTGAAATACCATTCTTAAATCACTGGCCATTGTGATACGAAAACTTTCACTATAAAGGCTGGGCCAGTTGGGCTTGTTCAGTCTGGAGAAGAGAAGGCTCCAGGGAGACCTTATTGCAGCCTTCCAGTACCTGAAGTGGCCTACAAGGAAGCTTGGAGGGGACTTTTTACAAGGGCCTGTAGTGACAGGACAAGGGGTAACGGGTTTAAATTGCAAGTGGGGAGGTTTAGATTAGATGTCAGGAAGAAAATCTTCCCAGAGAGGGTGGTGAGGCACTGGAACAGGTTGCCCAGAGAAGCTGTGGATGCCCCATCCCCGGTCGTCTTCAAGGCCAGGCTGGATGAGGCTTTGAGCAACCTGGTCTAGTGGAAGGGGTCCCTGCCCATGGCAGGGGGGGTGGAACTAGATGGTCTTTAAGGTCCCTTCCCACCCAAACCATTCTATGATTCTATGATAATGCATCTCATATCCATAAATAAGGAGAATATTCTCAACATGTTCATGTACCTCCTGACAAATAACTCCCAGAAAGAGAAGGAATATGCTTCCTGTGACATTGATTTTCTCTAAACAAGTTCAACAAGAGACTAAATAGGACATAGTGAAATGTCTTCTTTCTAAATCAGAAGGCTGATTTCTGGGGATGGAAGGCCTAAGGATCCCTGGGGCTTTGCAGGACAGTGTCAGTATGTAATGGGTTTGTGTGCTGGGACAGCACTGAGCCACTAGATATGCCAGCAAAGAATCCATCTTGGTCTAAGCATATAGCTGAGACATTAGGAGTGGAGCAAGAAAAATACTTCAATTTCAAGAGGGTCTAAATTGTTTATGTATTATTGGTTATATATGCACCATTCCTTTCTAATATGTAAGATGTGTTAAACTGTGGTAGGTGCTCTTAGTTTTTTTGCTAGATATTCCTCATGGTAAAGTAGGTCACATTATTGCTGCACTGTGTAGCACAGGAACATCCTTATAAGTCAGGACTTTTAGGTTTTGTACTCACAGTCCAAACAGAAGCAGTGGTTGAAGAAATGCATTCCTGTGACTACACACATCATCACTGTGCCCCCGTTGGACTTAATTATAGAAATATCATCTTAAATTATAGGAGGTGAGTGTTCAGTTTAAAAAGAGGGTGCTTTCATTTTTGTCTTTGTGTACTTCACAGGTGCATGCGGAGGGGTTGTAACAACTGAAGAAACACCTTCATTCCTCTTCTCACCAGGCTGGCCTATGAATTACAGAAATTTTGCTGACTGTGTGTGGCTTATCAGAGCTCCTGGATCCACTGTGGAGTTCAACATCCTGGCCCTTGACATAGAATCTCACAGCTCATGCAGCTATGACAAACTTGTTATCCAGGATGGTGAGAAGCCAATCTTGCCCTACCCCAACAGTGTGCAGTAGATATTCAAGGTCCCATTACCTGGAATTCTCATGTCCATTAAACTTAAGCAATCTAAATAACAATGGGAACACGTTCTAAATCAGTATTCTTCTTCTATGCTGAGACATTCTGCTAGTCATAATGAAATTAGCAAAGTCTAGCAAAATATATGGTGCTCTATAAAACTATTTCTCAATCTGTAAGGGGTTACAGATCTTGGAAAGCACCTCCCTGAACGTGTGAGCCACAGCAACCAACAGGCAGATATGAATTGGTTTAGTTTTAACACTCACATGTCTACTTTTGATCTCAGGTGAGACTAGTCTTTCTCCAGTGCTGGCTACTCTGTGTGGACGAGAACTTCCTGGGCCAATAAGATCAACTGGAGAGGTGATGTTCATTCACTTCCTGTCAGATGCAAGTGTCACTGGAGCTGGGTTTAATGCCTCTTATCACAAAAGTAAGATTTGTTTCTCTTCTCCCCCAGAAAAATGTCTGCCTTGCTACTAACAATGCGGTAAAGAAATAGAAGACTGGCATTTTTAACAGCTGTCTACATTCTATCTAATGAATCACACAGACCAATTATTCACCTCATGAATATGCATTAATAAATGTCTGACTCTGCAGACATAAAATTTGCTATTTTCCCAGCCATATGATACAACAAAGCGTGATTCAATGAGACCAGTCACTTTTCAGAAGTAAAAAAGTGTATGCCTAAGTTTATAACAGCTTTTCAGCTGAAGGGTGAAATGCCCAAATAAGAGAGGGGAATAAATGACTCAAAGCATAGACACAAAACAGTGAGACAGATGCAGAAAACTACGTAAGTTCACGCAGCAATGTCAGCAGCTTCCAGTGGCACTCCTCCCTCATGCACCCAGGGATGGTGGCAGATTCCTGAATGGGCTGAGGCACCAAGGAAGGTGTTAGAATAACAATGGGCAGTCAGGGGAAGTTTTTTTGACTGGAAACTTGAGTAGGTGACAGTGGTTTGGTCCATGGCGAGAAGCAATGGTACTCAGACAGTGTAACATTATGCTGGTGCCATGGGAGGTCCTTGGCATAGCTACCTGCTTACTCGTCTGCCAAGTCTGAGAACCGATTCTCACTGTCAGGATGTCTGGAATGTGTCATCTTGCAATCTGCTAGCTTGTGTTTAGGAGGTCATTCATTGTGTGCATTGCTCTGTGCCCCTCAACTCTTTATATGTGTGCTTCTACATTTGCTTTAACCTGTCACATCTTCGTTTTAGGAGACGGGTTTTCTTTAGATGAACATATGAATAGTTGACACTAATGCGTTTTTTCTGCTTCAACTTGTTTTTCTCAGGTTGCGGAGGCTATTTGCGCACAGGCAGGGGTGTGATAACATCCCCCAACTATCCTCAAGACTATGCTCCTAATCTGAATTGTTCCTGGCATGTAGTGGTAACCTCTGGATTTATCATTGCTGTCGATTTTGAACAGCCTTTCCAGCTTAAGAGTGAGGATACTGCCTGCAACCTTGGAGATTATGTAGAGGTGAGGTTATTTGCTAGGTCACCAAAGCCTCAAAGCTATTAAAGCTACTGAATAGTATAGATTTCAGTGTCAACAAGGCAGCCCAGGTTGTCAGGGGGTGGAAATACCGAAGAGAAATACCACAGAGATTATTTCTCTCTCTCTTATTTATTGCTGTGCGTTAATTAGTCGCTAGGTTATTGTTTTTCCCCACAGCTGGAAGCATTGTGTTAGCATGTGCTCAAAGTTTACATTCCAGGGCTGTTTGCTTGAGTAACATTAGCAATTTCTCTTCTTCTAGCTGAAGAATGGGTTAGATAATGCTGCCCCACCTTTGGTGTCTGGAAGAGGGAATGGACGGTTTTGTGGAAGCAGCCCCATCTCTACCATGTACACCACAGACAATCAGCTGTTTGTCCACTTCATCTCGGACAGCAGGGATGAGGGTCAAGGATTCAAATTGAAATATGAGGCTAAGAGTCTAGGTAAGTCTAGGAAATAAATTCTGCAACTCAATAGACATAACTTGAAGTTTGTCCTCTTAAAGGAGGTTCTTGTTATAAGTCCCAACCCTGGTAAAATCAGATGTCTGCAGAAATGTCCTATTGCCTTCTTTAGCACATGACTTCTCATCCAGCTCTCCAATTTCTCCTTTTAAAGAGCCAGTTCCAGGTCATGAAACCTGGGAGATATTAAAGCTAAAAAAACCCCCAAACTTATGGAGTATCCTTTGGCAGGGAAGTAGCATCTATAGTTAGGAAGAGATATTCAAAATTCATACAGGAAAGGAAAAAAAAACCACCTGGAAACAAGAACATTATTTTGAACATACAGTAGCCATTGCAAGTGCTAAATGACACCAGGAATGATTTAGGCTAGAGCATCTAGAAAGGTGGTAGCATTTCTCACAAGTTTTACTCCCAGCTAAGAAAATAACATTCCCTGCCAGAGCTAACATTTTTTGAAAGAATGAAGAAAATGGAGGTTCAGATCCCAGAGGTAAATCAGTGACTTGGCATTTGCAATTATTCCACAGTATTGATGACACACGCCACTTGGGACGCCTCCTGTTAAACAGTGTAACTAAACACAACTAAGGCAACCTGTCAATCTACTCAAAGTTTTAAGAGTTTATTTTCTGCCTATTTTGCTCTGGTCCTGCAAAGAATCATTCTTAGCATTACTGTGAGGGATTCATGAAGGGGATGGGTGAAGCTGTAAATAGTATTCCTACCACTTCAATTTATAAAACTTGACTAAAACCCTATATTAAACCAGTATTGCTAGAACATGGTGGGGTTTTTGACAGAAAGGTTCTGGCCAAAACAAAGATATTTCTGTACGATAAAGGACCTGAAGAAATCTCCATATTTGCTCTGACTGGCATTCCTCACACATTCATTATTGTCTCAAACAGACATTGCAATTTCAGGAAAGCAGAAGTGGGAAATGATTCACAGAAGCATTGATGGGCCTGACTTGTAGGCTTCCCAGCTCTTGGGAGCTGGGGTAGGAACAAAGCAAGAAATGTGTTTCCTGCTTGGTTTAGGAGCTATCCAGGGAAGAAATAATAACAGTTTAATTCTGGGCCATGGGTATTTGGAAATGAGGAGGGCTAGGAAGGCAGGAGCACAGGAACATAAGATTCTTTTGCATTAAAATGTTTTCCCACAGTAAGCAGTAAAATGCGTTTGGTTTTGATGTAACTATATGACACTGAAAGGAAACTGTGTTGGAATATAGTGATAACTCATATTTTTTATGCATCACTCATTTCCTTAACATGTTGTTTTTTACTGGTGATCTTTTCTTTCCCAGCTTGTGGAGGGAATATTTATATCAATGATTTCAACCCCAGTGGATATGCATCTTCCCCCAACTATCCAAGCAATTATCCCCCGCATGCTGACTGTGTCTGGACCATAACTGCTCCTAATGGACATGCAGTAGAGCTGCAATTTGAAGATCAGTTTTACATTGAACCTTCACCAAAGTATACATCCACATTATTTTGCCTGTGTTTCTTCAGAGACTCCTTTCTGATTCCTTTTCCCCTGTTACTTTTTCTAATTCCTCCCAGAGCATACTTCCAGATTTACAATCAAAAGTGGATAGGAAATTTTTGAGAGAGATCACTGAAGCTATCAGGCCACTGGTATACATTCCCAGGACTTTAGAGTGCATGACAGAAATTAATATAACAGAGAGGAAGCATCCATGCTAGGAAGGTGCTTTCTGTAAAATCTGTGCCCTTCAGTCCTTTCATATTCAGATTTTCAGTCATTTTGACTCTCAGGTGCTTTTAAATCTAACGGATTACCACCACAACAATTTGTCTCCCTCTTCCATTGCCTGTCTGCTGTGCAATGGGCCTACGTGTTTTGCACCCCCTGCCTGAAGCATAAAAAAAGTCCTGGTTTCCAGCTGATGTAACTATATTGATTTGGGGCTGATGCATTTTACACCAAAGGTGAGCCTTACCTGTGAGACCATGTCCAGAAAAAGTGGTGAAGGATAGAGAACCCCAAAGGTGTCCTTTCTCTCTGGCTTCCCAGTACACTGCACCATTCTGAAGGCAGAGCTGCTAGTTAAGATATTTTGTGTCTTTCTATGCCTACCTAAGCAAGCCCCCAGGTTTGAATTTTTATTCCCTTCATCTGTCTTAGGTCTATTCCTTAATTCAACAGTCATCAATGAGCCTGTATAGGGGATGTCTACTGAACCTGAATGCTGCCAAAAAAAAATGTTAAAGATGGTCACAACTACTTTATCAGTGCTGTTCATGCCTTCCCCCAAGAGTTCTGTCTGATCTGATCTGATCACTGACTGGGCTTGGGATGAATCTTTTTCAGTGTTTCTATCACTTCTTTTGATTCAAATACTACGTAACTGTCATTGATTATGAACTTGTTGATTCTGTCCTGGTCACACTGCATGGAAACGGATCTAATTCACTACAGCTTCATGGCTTTGTGCACATACTGAAATGATTTCCAACCATTACTGTTCCACATTGAACAGAAAATTCTCTCCTCTTCTAGCTGCGTTTCCAGTTACCTAGAGCTACGCAACGGCGCCGACTCCACTGCCCCCATCATTGCCAAGCTGTGTGGAGCTTTGATGCCAGGCTCACAGAGATCCTCAGGAGCTGTCATGTACCTGAGGTTCAGGTCTGACAGCAGTGCCACGCATGTGGGATTCAACGCTAAATACTCCATTGGTAATGCTTGCATTTGGCAACCTCTCTGATTTTGGTCTCAATTGTCAGGCTTTTGTAATAGGACTTAAATCACACCTATGACATGGACTGACAGATATGTGTCTCTTTCAATTAGTGTAAGAGATCAGGGGTAAAAATCATCATATGGGTTAACATCAGCATGTTCTGCACCTAGCAAGAGGTGAAAATTATGGAAATAGGAATAGGAAAGTGCTCATAGATCTGCAGCAGTGGAAACAAGGACCGGATAACACCTTGTCAAAGACAGCTGTCAAAGGGGCAGTAGAAAAAAAGGTCACCATGGATAAAGTCATGTAACTTGATTTGATTTTCAGCATACAGAATTAGTGTCACTTTCATGAGCAGGATTCTGAAGGGGAATGCAAAGATCAGCTGAGGGTTGGCAGGAGAAGAACGAATTAGGAGATGCTCTTTGTAAATTTAAATCAATCTATAATAACAATGCTGCTAGACAAACAGGCAGAACAACAATGGGCTGAAAAAGTAACAAACAGTAAGAACCATTACTTGCCACCTGGGAAAAGAAATACTTAAGAATTGTTTGCTCTCAAACAATTAGAAAGCACTAGCAAAGTTTTAAAATGAAATAAAAATAGTCTTTGATCAGATTCAGAAATATGGTACTTTTGGGTTTTGTTAATGTTAATCAAAGAATAGCAGCTATTATGTTACTATCACTCATATAGGAAAGTCTAGGACTGTTAATTTCTCAAAGGCAAATTAGTGGACTGTATAGCTTTTCACAGAATTTTGCAGATTAAGATCAAACACTTAAGGCAATATAATGCCCTATTACATTTCTTAATTTGAAAGCAACTTGCAAGAAAACATTGTTAGCATACCAAGCCACTATTTATATTTATCCGTAACAGACTGACAGTATCTCAGCTGTGTGCCAGTCCTCCTGGAACAAAGCACAGTTCACTCAGAAGAGCAGACAGTATGAACAGAACTGTTATTGCCACAAAAAGATTGTAATGAGCAGACACACAGAATACACTGTAGAAGCCAATAAATTCCACCTGGGAATATTAGTATAAGCCTTAGTATTATGAACTTATATTTGCAGGTACCACAGAGAAATGAGTTTTCAGAGATAGAAAATTAAAAATAAATAGCTGTTTCCTGAATTGTGCAGTGATCCCTTATCAAGGCATCACAGGGAGTAGAATGTGAACAGGAAGGGACTGCAGGAAAGAGGACTCAGAACCATAGCTGTAGACCCTAACCAGCTGTCAACTTTGGTCAGTCATGAAAAAAATTAGGTCCACATTTAGCAAACTAAATTTCTTTATAATTATCTGATACAGCTTTCTGGGATTTTCTGGTAAATATGAACACGGGTAGAAATTGTATATGGATCTTGAAATCTCTGAGTTTATTCAAATTAATAAGAAATATGACAGAGAGGAAGGGATCTTTGCAATAGAAAGGGGTGTATGAAAGAAGAAGCAAAACACCACAAGCAAGGACTGGTTGAATTAGAAGGAGAATGGGGAAGAATTTTAACTGGAAGGCAACCCCTGTTTTATTATCACAGTTAGAAAGCAAGCCTTCACTTTAAGTCTTGTTTAGGAGAAAGGTCATGTCTCCAAGATCCTTCAGCCAACCAGGCAATGTTCTTCCTTTTGCAGCTCCCTGTGGCGGGACAGTGATAGCACAAACTGGCATCATTGAAAGCACGGGGTATCCTGAGCTTCGTTATCAAGACAACCTGCTGTGTGAATGGTTTCTGCAGGGTCCCAGGGGCCACTATCTTACCATCAGACTAGAAGGCCTGGATATTCAAAACTCCCCCGAGTGCACAAAGGACTTTGTGGAGATCCGAGAATACAACGCCTCTGGTCTGAGAATTATTTCAGTGTTTGTCTTCCCGTCCCTAGTACTACTATGAAACCTCACCAGAGGCTTCTGAAAGCATTCCCCTTTGGGTACAAAGTGAACCTTCTCAATGTACAGTATTTGGTTCTGTCTGCCTTGCTTGCTGAAGCAAACAAAGGCAAACAAAACCCTTCTATTTCCCAGCAATACCTTGATTTTCCTAGTTTACTCCTGTCTGTCAGGTTAAATTGGAAAATGATCTTTCAATATAAATATAAACAATATATTGATATAAAATTGTCTTTCTGTTTTTGATTTTTGCAGGAAATTTGTTGGGCAGATACTGTGGTAATACTCTCCCTGATGCTGTGGACACCTCTGACAGTTTTGCTTATGTCAAATTTGTCACTGATGGATCAGTCAATGCCCAAGGATTCAGGCTGCGCTTTGATTCCAGTACTGAAGGTTGGATTTGTAAGGCTGCACATTACTTTCAGGGAACAAACATATACAACAGGTCATAATGGCACTAATACAGCATCTGTTGTAGATCACTTATTCTTGGAGTGGTGTGTATTTGCTCTTAAATTTAAATTCTGGGGGTAAGTATGAATAGACCTCTCTGATCACTACTTAGTCGAGCTGAAACTTTGAGAGACAAGCAGTCACCCACTATAATGGATGTTGCCATCAGTGGTAGGTCTCTACACCTTTTCTCTCCAGCAATCAGTCCAGGGATGTCCTAACATATGCTTCCTATATCCCTCTTGATTAAAGAGGAAGGTAAAGAAATGCTGTGATTCTCCTTTGTTATTCTCTCCCTCTGAGGTGGGTGGTATTCTTACATCTCCCTAAACCCAGTAGTTTTTAACCAATATGTTTTAAGCAGAATCACAGAACTGCAGAGCCATTGAGGTTGGGAGGGACCTCTGGAGAGGTAGTTCAACCCTCCTGCTCAAGCAGGGTCAGGTAGAGGCCCAGGACTGTGGCCAGTCAGGTTTTGAATGTCTCCAGGGATAGAGACTCCAAAGCCTCTCTGGACAACCTATTCTCTGTTCAACAATCCTCACAGTGACAATGTTTTCATACTTTCAGATGGAATTTCATGTGTTTCAGTTTGTGCCCATTGCCTCTTGTCCTGAGCACAATGATCTCGAAGAGCTGCTCTGATCATGACTAAGGACATAGAGCTATTCCTACTTCACACTTCTCTTTCACATTCCTTAGTGCCCGTGCAATGCTTGTCCTGCCAAAGTATGGCTACTTTTGGGAAATTCTTTGCAGTAGTGGTCTTGAAAAATCACCTGCCAACCCTTCTTAACTCCTTCCAGCTCATTTAAAAGCTCAGCTGAAAGCTTCCTTACTGTTCATGTTTACTTCTGCAATAAATAAACAGGGAAGAAAACAGTCTCCAAAAGAATGTTATTCCACTTCCAGGGCCCTGTTATGCAACCATAGAAGAGAAATTTAGCGCAGGTGGATACACAAACTATTCTGCAGGAGTCTGTGAAGGTGAAGAAAGGGACTAAATCTCCCACTGCCCTCCATTACCCTCTATCTCTGTATTTTAAAAGGAAACGAGGTGTAAGCTGGTGTATTTATACCATTAGTCTCAGAAGAAAAAAATACTCTATAGCCAAGACCGTCAGTGTTCTTAGAGCACAATTTGATATTCATAACAAAGACAGGAAAAACACACAATAACTGTGCTGAAAAAGTGTTGCTTAAAATCCCTGAAAGCTTTATCTCTACCTCTGTTAACCAGCAGAGGAAAAACACATCCTGCATCATAACCCACTCTAAGACCCTGATTGTACTGTGCAGCTCTGCCCAGTCATCTGAAAGGCAGAAATCTCTCAGTCCTGCCACAGTGAGAGGCTTGTATGACCTGACATCAAAGCCTGTGGGTCGCTCAGGCTTCTGAAGCCTGGCATGAGCCCTTCAGAGAGAGGAATACTAATATATAGACTAAAAGGAGCTGCTATGGTTAATTAATACTTAGCTACATGTGTGGCTGAGTGATAAAGACTGGCAGGAACTTAGCTGTTTAGACAAACTTATGGACAGGATATGCATATCAAATCAACCTCTTGGGATTTCTTTTCCTTGCATTATTAATGTGGGGTTTTGGGGTTTTGTTTTGCTATAACTCATTAAGCAGTGCTGTACTGTAAGTGTCCCAATATTTGGGTATTTCAGAATGTGGTGGGGATTTCACTGCCCCTGTCGGAACATTTACTTCACCCAACTATCCCAACCTATACCCCCATAATCGAGTGTGTGAGTGGAGGATCACAGTGGAAGAAGGCAGACGGGTGACTTTAACCTTTAATGATATGAAAACTGAAGAACACTGGAGGTGCTCATCAGATTATGTGGCTGTGAGTATTGGGCGTGAAGGCAAAAATCCTCCTCCTAATCCCTTTATGGAGGATTAATAGATGTAAGAAAGCTGAAATGTCATTTATAGGTCTAAATATGGTTTTAAGAGAAATCATAATTTAATCCAAGGAAAACAGATAAATGGCATAAAGTTATCTCTGTAGAGTGGCTAAACTCATCTACTTGTTTTAGAGTATGAAAATTTGGAAATTCTGGTCCAGTCAGAGGAGAAGACCTGAAGAGATCACTAAAATTGGCTCTTCATGAACTATGGACTATGGAAAACAGCTCTGGGGTTTTTGAAATCTTTCAGTGTCTCTTTTTTGTGGACACAAAGGCCACCAGTCAGTTCCAGGTCTCTCTTGACTTTGGAGGTTGTTATTGCTGTTGTTACTTATTGTTTTCAATTAAAAAAAAAAAAAAAAGAGAGAAAAAGCCAGAGATTGCCACAAATGGTTACTACTGGGTTGGACCTTGAAGATTCTGAAAGGAAGATAGGCAAACCCCAGGAAATTCTACCTCTTTATCACCCCCCACACCTATCTCCAAAAAGATAGATATTGATTATTTTAGATTTTCAATGTACAGATGTACAAATGCCTCAAAAACATGATTCCTCTATGAAATTGCAGGAATGGGAAATCTGGTTTAGTTTCCAGTTTGTTCAGATCAGCAGTGCAAACACAGGAATTAGCTTTACTATGATCAGAACCTAGCCTGTACACAAGTGTGAGGGGGTGATGTAGCTCTCCCTTGTGATTTGTAGATGATGTTTCCCTTGTTTTCCTTTACAGATACTTTAGACAGACCATGGCTGGCTTTTTATCAATTAACGATCTCTTAAAGAAAGATCTGTCCTGCCACCTTTTGTGTCTTCAGCACTCTAACACATTCCAAATCTCAGTGGGAAACATCATTTCTGCCTCGCTTGCACTGCTGAGATAGTAGTAGAAAGAAGGAAATTAACTCCTAGGCTAAGGGCTGTATGAAGGAAACTAGGCAAAATACATCTGGATCATCAAAAGTGAAATGTTGGAATTAATCAAAAATGCCCACCAGCACTCAGTATGTCGGAGGAGATTTTGATAAGGCTGCTGTTAGCTGTAATGCGAATACAAAGATGATCATTTGAAATGAAATGGAATGAGTATCACCAGTAGCTGACATCATTGTGATTGAAGATATAAATATTGAGCTTAAACACAGTATATTTCCCAATAAAACTATTTCCATTTCTGTTTTTAAGAAGAAAATAGGGCGGGGGAGGGGAAATATATTTGTATTTCACCAAAATAAGCAAGGTATTTTTCATGTTTTGTTTCAGAACTTTATCCCCTCAAGGCAATGGAAGTTTGTTCCAAGGTTTTGAGTAGATTTGGGAGTTAACCTGCTGTAAGGGACATCAATGAACCTCGTATTAAAGACGTGAAGCACTGTTAAATGATACAGGAGATGCTCCTAGGACTGTATTTTGATCTCATAAGATTTTATTTTGACCCAACAGGTTTACAATGGCCTCAGACAGAACTCTCCCCGCCTGGCAAAGCTGTGTGGGGAGGTAAATCCAGGCACTGAGGTGAAATCCTCTGGAAACACAATGAGAGTCATTTTGGTGACAGATATGTCCCTTGCAACCAGAGGGTTCAGTGTCTCATACACATCTAGTGAAGATGCAGGTACTGTGTTTTTTAATTAAGTGATTGATCTTTGGTGAGTCATTACCTAACTAATGTACTGGCACATGCCAAAAAAAATAACCTAAACAGATAACAAATCTCTGATACCATTTTTCCTCTCTTATATCTCTGAAGGGGCGTAGATATATGTTTTTAATTAGTTGAAAGGACTTGAAAAAATGGGGTATCTGTAGGAGTTACAGTTTTATGTGCCTGTTATGTCAAACTTCAATTGGAAAAAACAACCTCTGCTATGCCTCACAGTCCTTACTACTGATTTATTTTTTTATACTTAGTCTTGAGTAAGAAATGGTCTGAAGTGGCCTTATTCCATGAAAAGATTTAAGAAGTATAGGGCCATAAACAAATTGAATAATTCAAGTGCTTCTTTATTACTCAGGGGGGTAATTAATTTATTGTAGCTTGTGAAAGAGTGCAGCTAACCTACTTTTGCAAGCCAGCCTCCAGAGAGGAGGCAGCTGGCAGAGCCTTACTACTAAAGCATTGAGTCTTTTGAACTTGGTTTTCCAACTCCCCCCAAGCATCCTACTGTAGCACGAGTGTACTGTTCTTGAGGGTATGTTCCAGAAAAATCTTCTCTTGGGCCTAGAATTAGGTAATGGGTAGGGCTGAGCAATACTAAACTGCAGCTGCAGTGGGATTTTATCACAATGTTAAATAATGCTTGTTGTATTAATGGTGCTGCTGAAATGTTTTATTTGATACCATGCATAATTGTTGTTTCTTTGCTTTACATGTGTGTTCTTAAAGACTTGCCAATAAATTCGAAGACTAGGCAAAAGTTCTCTTGTACACAGCAGTAAATTATAAAAAAGGAGTAAGATGGAAAAAGACATGAGCGTATCTGAATAAACAGGGGCAAGATTCCTCTTCATACAAGAATTATTACCATTTTAAAATAAATTGTATTTTGTTTCTGCAGTTTGTGGTGGAACCCTGATGGGATACCTAGGTGGGAATTTCTCTTCTCCTGGTTATGATGGCGTCAAAAATTACACAAGTAACCTAAACTGTGAATGGACCATTGAAAACCCTTCCCACTATAATTCATCCATATATATGTCTTTTGAGGATTTCCACTTGGAACATCACCAGGACTGCCAGTACGACTACCTAGAGTTACGAATAGGTTTGTATGTTCAAGAGGAGAATGGATAAAATCTGTCAAGATTCTGGTTGTGCAATTGTGTTTGTGCCAAATCTTGTTCATATATATTTGCAGTGAGTGACTGTTGTAGGATCTGTGCATCTGGGAGAGTGTTCACATGCATGCTTTCTGTGTTACCTCCTAGACCAGGAGTAGGATTTCACTACCAGAGCAATGGATGCTTGGATTTGTTCACCCTTTATTTTAGGGAAGAAAATGGAAAACTGGATAGGTATCTTGGGGTAATAAATAGTTTTGGTGGTTGCAATACACACCTGACTTCCACTTTTCAAGTGTCAATACGAATTTCACTTCGTCTCCCTTGAAAGACGGCAGTCAGGAGAAGCTGGAGTCATCAAAAAAATTTATTGGGTCCACAGCCCATTCTTTGCCTGCTCCTGAAATATCTCCAGGGACAGGAGGAATGGAGTAAAGAATGCTTTAATCATTAATGGCCTCTGGGCTGCATACCCACTTCATACCCCACTTCTGTACTCCATAAGATGATTCTTCAAAAACAAATCTATATTTCCTGTGAGACTGCATCACAAAACAGAAACTAAAGCATTTAAAAGGAAAACAATCACAGGGTTGATGCACCAGTAATATATTTCAATGTCTTTAGCTATCCGCAAGAACAAGCAACTGGAAATGTCATATGAAAGTCACTCAGCTGATGCCAAGTGTAGGATGAGTATGAAAGCTCCAGCTGTCTTCACTGAGAGGCTGTGAGTCCCAGAGAGAGCAAGTTCTGATTTACCAGGGAATTGTTTCTGAAAGGTGGGGGGGAGGGGTGGTGAGGGAAGGAATTTGAACGAGAGCTTCTGGTTGTACAGCATCAGTTTGTCCTGTGTAGAGCCAAGGCATGCATACCTGCACAGCTTAACGGTTCCCTCCCACATATGCACTGGAGCTGGGAAATAATAGAAAGATAACTCAGAGAAAGGAATCATAAAATGTATCTGGTGCGTTACTCATCAGTTCTCACTACTCTTACTTCACTGGGAACCTCAGGCCTCCAGGCAGTACAGTCAGTGAAAGAGGAAAAAATGTACTCTGCCTTTGCTCTACACAGTTCTGTCATCTAAATAGTAATGTTCATTTTGGCCATGCTAATGGATTTTCAGTTTCACAACCAGTCTCTTGTCAAAGGCAGAATGCCCTAATTCACCTGTGTATGCTGACAAGTGACATTTAGTGAGCGCTGGGATGCAGATAGTGCAGGGTACCTCTAAACTCATGTGCTGTTTAAGGCTCTCAGTATCGCAGATGTAAATTTGGGGAAAGGTCCAATTCAACAGTAAGTTGTCCAAGAGACCACAAATGAAGCTGAGATGTGTAAAACTGTTTTGAGTTACCCATCCAAAACACTTAATGGTACTGAATGAAAAAAAAAAAAAAAAAGAGCAGAACTTTGTGTATTGACTGAGAAATACTTAATCCAGAAAGATAAAATACATATTTCAAATTCCTCAGGGTAAGGCTTTGTATTGTTATAAATTATCAGGCATGTGCATGCACTCTGTACATGGTACAACTGAGCATATTGCTAAGGTTTAATAGACCCTTCACATTTGGCTTTTGTGGAAGACTCCTGATTTTCTTTCAGACCTTTCCCTTCACTTTGAACCAAATCTTACAGCACAATCTTTCTGTTTACACGTTCTGTTTATCAACAATCTAGATCTCTGGCCAACTGGCCATTTGTGAAAGCAGTGATTGGTGTAACTTTTCACACTGTAGAAACCGAGTAACTTGGGTCACATCTGTCCCATAGTCAATCACCTCATAAGAAGTGCAAAAGAAAAATTACTCTTCACATTTTAATGCTCAAAGTAGCTATTACTATTTTTTCCCAAACCATAATTTATCATGAATGTCTTCTGCTTATTCAGCTCAGTATTGTTTTTAGTGCATGTTAACAAGCCAGGTTTCATCATTCCTCTGTGTAATTTACATTAATAGAATTTTATTATATGTCAGCTTTTATTCCTGTGCTTCAAGGCATTTGAAATGGTGGCTGTGTCACTGTATATGAAAGAAAGATGAAGTTACTCAGCCACACCACTTTGAATAACCATGAAAAGGCTTCAAAGAGTGCCCAGTTTCTCTCTCCTGCTCTAAGAACAGCCTGCCCCTCTGCATGGAGATAGGAGTTGCTTTTGAATGGAGACTTGTAAGCCCATCAGCCTGTTCTTATTAGAGAAGCAAACTTAGGAATGGTGTAGTCTGGATGTTGTGAGGAACACCATTACACTTGTTTTCCTTCTCCTGAGAATATATCAGTAATAAACAGAAACTGGTATTTCCATCAGTGTGATGGATAACAGTTACACCAGAATAAGCAAACAGTCAGAAGTGCAATGGCATGTGTTGTGCTTTTGTTCTAGGTTTCAGTGATTGGAGCACATGCTGGCAAATTTTTTTTTGCTATGCAGAGAAACATATATTGAGCTCCCTAGGAAAGAGATGCCCACTATTAATACAGCAGTGACAGCTTGTTCATGGATGAAGCATGTCCCTACATAATAGAAAACTCAAAATCCTTGTTAACTTCAATGAGGACGTCACAAACACATAGACTCAATAAGCTTCTATGCTATCAGGTCCTTGGGCCATCTTTTCCAATGTTCTGCCCCAAAATGTCTACAGTTTTGGGGTACTTTCTGTGTTTTCAGGTCTAATGAGTAATACAAAAGAAAGTGTGCAGCATGGTGGGGAGGGGAGAGAAGGAACCCAAGATATTAAAAGGATCATTAATACAGTTTGGAGAGAGCTTCCTCGTTGGCAAAATTTAGATCCCAGCAATGAATAGCAGCACTGTACCTATACCCATAACAAATAATCAGTTTTTAAGTATGATAGGTTCTTCTCTCTGTTTTCTTGTCAACAGAAAATGAAATGCTTGTTTGCACTATGTATTTCTTTACGTTATTGTATGTTATTGTAGCTCTTTTGGGATTCAAAAAGTGTTTGTTTTTTTTCTTTCTTCCCTCAGGGGATGCTGATGGAGAGCTAATAGCCAGGCTTTGTGGACAGGCTGCACCAGCTGTACCACTCGCCATAGCTGCCCCTCAGATCTGGGTACACTTTGTAAGTGATGAAAACACAGGAGATAAAGGATTCTTGGCCCATTACACGTTTGAAGGTAAATGGCTTGATAGACGCCTTTGCTGACTGAGGCACTTCTGGGGAATGTTGCCATTCATTTGGTGGTACTGAGAATCCACACTGTGGGATCTGCTCTCAAGGAGGTCCTCGAAAGTTACACAGTGCCTGCCACTATTTGTATCCATCTAAAGCAAACATATGCTAGCAATTGAACTTTCAGATTTATTTTCTGCCTTCCCGTTCCCCAAACAGCATTTGCGTTTCTGCAATGCAGTGCAACACTCGGAACAGCTGGTTGCTCTGGGGAATAGGGATGTAACAGGTAGCACCAGCCAAGTTTGGCTTACTTCTAATAGGCCTCTGGAGTGCTAGCATGGCTGAAATGCATTCTGCTGCTTGAACCTTTGCACTCATTTTGAAATCTACTTAAAGCTTTATCGGTGCAAATTACACCCCTTTGCGATTTACATGCCAGCACAATTATTCTTCCTGTCACAGATGAATTTAGCCTTGGTCCTCATATAGACACATCAGCGAGTTTTTGACTTGATTGTGTTCATCCAAGAATGGTACGGGTTTGCTTAGGAGTCTGAGATAAACAAATGGAAGATAAGGTGGAAGAGGCAGCTGTGTCAGCTGGCAAAGGTTTTCCAGAGCTATATTAAGTATCAGAATAAACGCAAAGTTTCAAGGACATTGTATCTGTTTACTCTCTATTCAATGACAAAGATTTTAAAACTTTGATCTTCCCAGAGAAATTATTAATCCTTACCTACATCAGTCCAACTTAAATATGTTGTAGTAGTATTACAAACTGAATAATCTCCCATATATAATTTGGTTATATTTTTCAGTTGCTAAACTGTATTGAAATGTTATTTTTTTTCTTCAGCCTGTGGTGGTATACAGTCAGGTGAAAGGGGAGTTATCTCAAGTCCTAACTACCCAGAGCCTTACAGCAACCTGAATCACTGCTCCTGGTTGTTGGAAGCCCCTGAAGGTGAAACCATCACTGTGAGTAACATAATATCGTGATTGTGTGTTCAGCTGGCAGTGTGAGAAGCACCCTCTGAGTCTTGAGGAACAGGTTTGACACAATTTGGAAAATCAGAAATGTGGAGGAATGAAATATCTCCCCATGGGCTTTACCTAAGAAACAGGGAGAGGTATGAAGATAAGACAGCCAAACGAGACTGTGCTATTTTAAAAGCTGAAGGATTCTAGTCTAACTTGACCTCAAAACATAGCACCAACTTCTCCTTTAAACAATGACTTTCCATGTTTAGGAAACTAAAATAACTCATGTTATTAGATGTGCGTGGATATTCTCACTGTCCTGAGAATAAACGTGAGGCTGCAGTTTTTTCATCTCTGCCAAAAAGTTACTAGAAACTTACTTTGGTGTCTTAATGGTTAGTCTGGAAGATAATATGATTGCTGGTACAAATTATGTCAATGAGATGTCACTCTTATTTCCTAATAACCTTTAACAGGCTGCCTGGGGTGGTACTTTCTTGACCCAAACAGTTGAAAGACCGATTTAAGCACCTTTATTGACCAAGCAGTGCTAAACTTTACTCACTGAATTATTTAACTGATCCTCTGGAGAACAGGCTGAATCAGTGACACTGGCAGTCCCAGCCAGAAATATACCTGAAAAGCAATTTTGTAAAAACACATTGCAGATTTTCATATGTAATGTCTGTCACTAATTTCCCTGTTGTGTTTTCCTTATTTACAACTACAAAGGTATTTCTTAGAAATGCAAACCCATAGTTCTAATTATTCTGCTGAATGTTATTCTGACCACTGGTACTTATTTCAGGGAATACAGGATTCTTTTAGTAGAACACAAAAATCCTGTTTAATGCAAAAATTTTTTAAAGCAGAACTAATCTTAATCAGATAGAAGTAAATTTCTGTCTTAAAAGGACTGAGTAGCAACCCCCTCAGTGAAGGCAGGCTAACGTTTTCCAGTATAAGCTGCCAGTTTCAGTTGCTGGTAAAGTTCCAAACTTAAACCATTTGAGCTAAATTTGTATTTGGGCTTTGCGTCAGACAGAGTTCTTTTGGAAGTGAATACACACAAATGTTACAGGAAGAAGTACTATATATTAGCAAGTGAATACACACAAATGTTACAGGATATGTACTATATATTAGCTAAAAGTATAAAGTATAAAACTATATAGTATATATACTTAGTATATAGCTAAAAGTATATAGTACAAATGTACTATATATTAGCTAAACTTTTCCACAACGATCCCAGTCCTGAAACTGGTAAAAAAAAACCTTACAGGAAGAGGGCCAGGCAGTCATTAGTGTACATCAATATTTCAACATCAACAGTCTACTGGATCAGCAAACTAAATCTTTGAACTGGAAATCCCACCCGTGTGCATATCACTCCAAGGACAAACAGCATCAGTGTAGGGAGGGAGACAGTGTCAGAAGCTGCCTGCCCAGCCCCGTCTGTTTACGTGATGCATCCAGGCCTACAGGCACCAACCATCCCACTGTTTCCCTCACATTTAATGGAATTCAACAACTGTTAGGTATTCAAATTCAAAATAATAGGAAGAAAAAAAAATCCAAGGCTTTCTGTTTACATAGCTACTTACATCTGAATGTGCAATTTCAGATTTCATGACCAGGTGCCTTGAGAGCAGAGAAGTGGTTACACACCTGTGCACACTCACAGTGGTTTTGAAGCACATACTTCGCTTCAACCATACGGCTAAGTCCCAGTAATGCCAGTGTTGAACCTGTGCATTCCTCTTCCATTTCTGACTTCATGCTAAGTAGCTGTTGTTACTTATAGTAGCAAGACTCCAAACAATACTTGCAGGCAAGCATCAAGGTGAAGCCAGGGTCAGATTTCTGAGCATATCCAGAAATCATTGTGCTAGGATGGCTATGGGATCTGGCTGGAATTGTTCTAACCTCTCGGCTGGTGTGGCTGGTGCTAGCTCCTGAATGTCACTTTTGTGTGTTGCAGCTGACTTTTACAGCCTTCCACATTGAAAATCATTCACTTTGTAAGTGGGACTCTGTTACTATCCTGAATGGTGGCTCTCCTGGGTCTCCTGTCATAGGAAAGTACTGCGGAAACACATCCCCTGGCACTATTCGGTCTGGTTCCAGCAAGCTTGTTGTCATCTTTAACTCTGATCACTCAATTCAAGGAGGTGGTTTTTATGCGACATGGACAGCAGAATCACTAGGTA
The DNA here is from genome assembly GCF_000690775.1 of Eurypyga helias. Lineage (NCBI taxonomy): Eukaryota > Metazoa > Chordata > Aves > Eurypygiformes > Eurypygidae > Eurypyga > Eurypyga helias. The sequence goes on along the minus strand of NW_010231930.1, from coordinate 41,871 downwards.
AGAGAAAAAAACCACTGGTTTTGTCAGGTCTGACATAGCCGTGCATCATGCCTATGCAGCACTTTTCAACCACAAAACTGAACAGGATTCCTCCTCTTTAATTAAGTTTGCGCTGAGGAACAAAAGAAATACATGCCAACATATGCAGCATTTCTGAGATAACCCAGCACTAAAAAAGTCAAATATTAAACCAGTGTTGTCTGATCTCACACAATCAAATAAAATTTGGACTGATTTTGTACTTTTTAAGCCTCCTACTGGCAGTTTCTTGATGTCTGTAAATCGATATCATGCCCATTATCCTCCCAGCAGTGGCATCTATTGTCAGTGACTATAAGGAGTTTCATTTCTTGAATAGTAATTGTTTCACAGTTTGATTTGTTTCAAACACTTAAAACTAGAAAGAGGTCAGTTTCAAAACAGAGAGGCAGACAGAACTTCTCAAAAAGCAGAGGTGACAACAGCCTAAAACTCTTCTACTTTAGTGGAGATGTTGGTACACTTTTGAAGGTGGTACATGTGCAGGATTGAATAGGTAAATTTAAAAAAGCTATCTTCCCTCTGTTGAAATTATCAGCTCTGGATTAAAAAAGAAACAAAGGCAGCTCCCCATCTGCACCTTCAGGAGGTGACTAAAGGCAAGTGTAGATGTGCTGGCTGGTGGCAGGGCAGAATTCATTTTGCCTTCCTGCCTCCCTACAGAGCTGGCAGTGTGTTCCCTAGTGTCCCCCCCAGCTGCCAACCTTCCGGCTGATGCTGATCAGCTTTCCATCAGTTAATGATCTAGCAGTATTCACACAGTCAGTTGGTGGAGTGAGTGTCTTCTTAAACATAACAATAGTCTCTGCTTGTGTGAACATGCAGCATCACTTAAGCAGTGACACTTCTCCCTGTTGTCACTGGGATTTTACGTGCAAGGAAGGCCACTCTTCAACGATGTAGTAGAAATTAGCATGAACATTCATTGTGCATACTCAGTATTCTCCCTGTAAAAGGAGATCTTTTTTTTGTATACCTGGTTTCCTTTCCTTGGCTTTCTTCTCATTTGTCCATTGAGAACTTCTGGGTTTACATTTTGTATGTGTGAGCAAAACTTGCCCTCGTATCCCTCTAAACACAATTGCCATTTCTAACATAGAAGAATGAAAAATAAAATCTTCCTTTTAAAGCTAATAAATATATTTTAATTAAGAGGGGGAAAAAAGTAGAATGTTATAAACCTTTTTTTGCTCTTTATTCATCCTTTTACTGCATTGTCTCTGAAATAATGATGGGTTGCTAGTACTGTACACATAGCCCTAGTAAGTTATTCTTGGCATGGTATTTGCAAGTATGTTTCAAATTGACTAAACTTATTATGTATAAGAACATGAGTTTCCACAGAGCCACGACCACATATTCCCCCTTATAAATGAATCTGTTAACGATTTTTAAAGGCATGTTTTTCAGCTGTCTCCATAATCCCACTGAGATCCACAGGGCTGCCTGGGCTGGAGGAGAAGTCAACATTTTGCTCTGGGTAAACAGATGTAGCTTGAGCAGATTCACATGTGAAACTGGGGAAACAAAAGGATTCAGCAGTAGACTGAGGTTTTTTCCCAAGGGTGCTTTTCCGAATGGCTGTCAGTCATGATGTGTGTGCTGTGGGGTGTGGGAAGGAACCTGCACAGACTCGGGAACAGCTCCTCATTAATATATTTCTGACCCTTTCTCTCTAAGCAATACTCATTTCTCACTGTCAGGAATATATAGGTGGACCAGAGCAAAAGGATATGAACTGGGAAAGAGCAGGAGCTTGTGAGGAAGAGAGAGTGAAGTACAAAAAGAGACCTTCTCTAGAATGTAACTGCCTGCCTACTACAGGGGGTGGGAGAAGGAAAGTTAATTAAAACCGGGGTAAATGAAGTTTGAGTAAGTGTCAGGGCTTTCTCACTCTTGCAGCCAAAGAAGCAAGCAGCCATTCAAAGCTGACACAACAGGAAATATTTGAACATTTCTCCAACCTGTTGCTATTTTTTCCAGGATGTGGTGGAATCATTCATTCAGATAACGGTGTGATCAAGTCTCCTCATTGGCCTCAAAACTTTCCGGTGAACACCAGATGCACATGGACCATCATTACACATGAAAGCAAACACTTGGAGATGAACTTCCACAGTAACTTCCAGATCCCAGACAGTGATGGAAGTTGCCAGAGCAGTTACGTGAAGGTAAAATGATTGTTGGCATTAGATCAGGAGAGCAGGGCTTTAAGAATTCATGATTTCAGAATCCTGTTTTGCAATCATGTCTTGGTTAGGATTGTCAAAGCATAAAATTCAGGAAATACAAACGGAAATCCCTGTACCAATCCAGTCATTTTTCTGTATGCCTCAAGAACTAGCTTGAATATATATTTTTAATTTTTATCGATGCTTGAGGTTTTGCCTCCAGCAGAGTCCCATTGACCTCCATGCTGCACCAAAAGTGAAAAATATTTTAAAAGTACAGGAAATAATGAGAAAATATAGTGTAATGAAAAGACCATTTTAATTACTTCAATGAGTAAAAAACCAGGAATGTGACCCTATCATTCTAAAAACTTCTTTGTAAGTGTATAAACTGTCCAAGTCACACTAATCCTTCTTTTTATAATCTCAAAAAACAAAGATAGCATTCTTATCTTTCACAGGTTGTCAAGAGCCACTTGTTTTCAAAGCAATAGAATGGAGTGGACATGCTTTGAATTTTTCACTGTCATCTTTTTTTTTTTTCTCAGGCATTTGGCATATGTTCAGGGGTTTTGTGCTCATTTTCTCCACAGCTGTACAGCTCCCACTTGAAATAAAGGGCAAACATAATTTGACAACATGTAGGCAGACTTGAGCAGCTGTACATCTGATCTATACCTACTAATTTACAAACCACAGTTGCACTCATTTTTTAAGGCTGTGGAAAAAATTACTATTATATTAGTCATTTCATAGCCTGCTCCACTGATTAATTGATGTAAGGTGTTACAATAAATTTCACTGATATGAAAGAAGTCTTAATGCCAACCAGTAAAGGTGTTTTAATTCCAAATTTCTAAGTTGTCCTGAATGACATGGTCAAAACTGGCAATTGGAGATTCTGAAATATTTGGTGATGTCTACCTCCATTTCTGAATGTCCAGTTTGAGATGTACAAAGGTGTCTGGATATGAAAAAGTGCGGAATGGGTATAAGTTTCTTCCATTCACTCCAAGCTGAGGAGCCAAAAAAGAGAAATCCAAAGTCAGTAGTGACTTTGCAAAATCTTGGCCAGGCCATAAACTGTTTAGATTAATCCTTTGAGCATCCATTGCCTCAAACACCTGGCCAGATGAATGAGGTTATTCATTAGCCTACACTTACAGGCTAACCCTTGGCTAACCCTTTCAAGGACGGTTGCTTGGAGCAATCAGGACTTCGTGTGGCTGCTCTAGTTCCACTAGACTTCCTTCAAATGCATTATTTTAAAAATAAAATATTATTTGTTTTTAATATTTTTTGGGTAAGGAATACCATTAAAAACTGTTGAAACACATAAATGAAAAATAAATTTATTATTAGAGTAAATAATTTTTTTCTTTTTTCTTAAAGCAGACATTTTAAAACCTTGCCAACAAACATCCTGATTCAGGAAATTATTTAAGCACTCAGAAACATTAAACATTTATGTCTATGTTTCGCTTTATATGTGTGTTGAAATTCAGTACTTAAATTGTGGGCCCCTAGTACATGTTTAAGTAATTACCTGAAGAGTGTTTCACTTAAATACCTGCTTAAACCTGCACATGCCTCTTGAATGCATGGTTTGGTTGAACTTAAATTGGCTGTTGGTACAGTTGAAATAATATTTTTAAAAATTGTCTGATTTTCCTAATTATGTTTTTTGTGGATTAGATTATTTTGTTAATTCTCTACATGATTTGATACTTTTTATTGAACAAGTGAATGCAACCTGACAAAAATGGGGATAATTTGTGATTAGCAAGACTAGATATTAAGGATCCAGATCTTCCAATGTGGTGTCTCTATATTACCCTAGTTTGACGACTTTGTTTTTTAGTGATTTACAAATATTATAAGGATTGCATTTAATAAATCACTGGATACACAAATGTTCATATTCATAGGGTGTATGGGGATAAGTTAGCAGAGACAGGATGGAGGTAGGTTATGATGTGCATAAAATATTTTACTCTGGTTCCCTTGACCTGATCTATGTTTACTCTGCTGTCAGCAGGGGTTCTAGCAAATGACCTCTGGATGCCCTTCAGAGATCCCTGGCAACCTAAATATTTCTGTGATTCACTCCTTGCAGAAGTCTTTTTGTCTACGCTAACTGTCGAGTGAAGAGAGAGAGATTAGCTCCAATTTAGATCTCTCAGATTCAGTGGGAGCTGAGTCCTACCCTAAGTCTCTAGAAAAAATAATTGCATGTGCAATTCTTGGTGGGTTCCCACAAACTACATGGGCTTTGGAAGCACTAAACCATTTCCAATCTGGGATTGTCAGGTGTGGAGAGGAAATGATGAAGAAGCAGCAGCTTTGTTAACCACAGGATGTGGAAGTTCAGCTCCTGATCCTGTTGTTGCTCCAAACAATGTGATAACTACAGTATTTCAGTCTCAGGATGCTCCTGGGCCAGGCTTCTCTGCATCTTTCATAAGCAGTAAGTAATATTTAAGCCAGATGGCTGCTCTATTCGTCCATTTTGGATTAGTTTGATCTGTGTGTAGCAATTCAGACCTCAGTCCAACAAGGCATTGAATCCTCTGTCCAGTTTTGGAAACCAAGAGTTTACTTACTGATTGCAATGGAGCTACTGTGTGCACCAGTGTTGGACTTGTCAAAGATCCTCCATGCAGCTATAACTTTGTAGTTTCTTAGCCACCTGAGCATTTTCAGCATGCTGAAAAGAAATGAATAGGCTTTAAATTTTACGAATTTGGTACTCTGTAGTTAAACTGCTTGGAAGCTAAGGCTATAATCTTCTTAAAAAGGAAGAAGGATCTGCTCATCCTTTAGAATTTTAATCTCTGTTTTTCTTTTCACGGCACATCCTGAAACTGTGGCAATTTCTCCTGTGTATGGCGTAGCGCATGCCATTCACATAAACTGCTCTCAGGAGAAGAAATGGCTTCTCACCACTGCTCTGGCCTTTGCTTTCCTTTGTTGTATTCGCATTCCTTGTAGTTCAAGTGGCATTTCTTGTGTGGGCCTCTCCATTTCTTTCACTATGGCACATGCTTTGTGATGGTCAAACCCACCAAACGCATAGGAATTAGTGCATAGTTGCCATTGGTTATTGGGTTTTTTTGTAGGATGCTTCCAAAGGAAACCACTTTCCCTTCACGGGATTCAGACTAAAACAGTGAGAAATTAAGTGCTTAGAGGAAAACGCTACTGAAGTATCCAGAATTCTGAACTGAAACTGCTTTTGTTTTTTAATGTCTGCACTAGTGTTGTCAGTAACAACTAACAACCTCTTCGAGAAGGCAATTACAGGCTTCATATGCCTGCTCCTCGTCTTATACCAGCATTTCACTGAGCACTGCACAAGCTGTAGCTTAAAATAAAGAGGACCCCCAAGGCCATGCAAGTCATATGGATCTCGGTGCAAATGAACAGTTCTGAGCGCTTGAGAAGTTTGGGTGGCAATCCTCTCCTGCCTCTGTATGTAGTAAAGCACCTAGACATGGCCCTACAGCAGACTTCATCCTCCTGGCTGTCAGGCATGAAGCAAAAACAGTACCATGGGCATCTTCAAATGAGCTTAAACTGCTGATGTGCCCCAGTAACTGCCCATCCAGTTCAGCTACATTTGTACGTGCTAAGGGATTTTGAAATGTGTAGGCTCTAAGCCCGTAAGAACAGCAGTGCTGTGTCTTTCTCATCAGTGGGCTGAGGGGCTATGGCCTGGTTTTATCCAAGACATGCCAAGATACTAAAACCATGGCTCTGTGTGTCAGACCTACTTCTGCCATTATGATATATACTAGTATCCCTGGTTTTTTGAGCAGTCTCTTAAGGAAGAATGAGGTCCTTGTGTACATTATAGGTTTTCTCACTGCAAAACTGGAATGACGTTATCACCCAGATTCTAACTGTGTCTTATTTATCTGTTTGCAGGATGCGGAGTAAACTTCACCAGCCCTGCAGGTCGTATCATCTCTCCTAACTACCCTAGTCAGTATGATGACAACTTGAACTGCAGTTATGTCATAGACCAGGGACCACAGTCACTGGTGATTCTGGAGTTTGAGACTTTCCACTTGGAAGGTAACTGACTGGTTCTTCATAATTTCAGGATGTACTATGAAGTGTAACTTCTTACTTGAAAACATACAAGTCTTCTATGGTGGAAAATGGTAGATAGTTTAATTTGCTGGTCCATTCATCTACAGACAGACATTTACAGAGATAGTTTCCAGGGTTCAGTTGTATCACTGATGGCTTCCAGAAGACTGAAGATAGATCTTACTTGTTAAATATCTCGCAGCAGTGAAGTTGGGAATTTGCCAGGTAGTTGGAGTGTAAGAGTGACTGTGGCCAATTGGGGTGTTTGTTCCTGTCTTTTTTTTGCCATTGAGTCTTAAAATCTTTTTGATCTTAGGCCAGCTGTTTTGCTTTTCAGTGCTTCTGTTTCCCTCATAAAATGGTTATAAATATAGTCAGGTGTTATACAAGGATGTACTAACATATACATGTGAAACTAGGTGAAATACTACAGTAACTGAAAACCTATAAAAGTTGTTACTCTCTATATACCCATCCAAAAAATTACTCTTGAGCTTCTCAAATTTGGCAGCATTTAGCCAAAAAATAAGAGGTATGATACCCTGGTCTCATTGCTGTGAATGCTAAACCTTTCCCAACTTCAATAGAATCAAATTTTTATGGGTGGAGATGTCATGATAACATATCAGGATGTCCAAACTACTTGGGTGGCATCACATATTTTGAGGCCACCTTAACTTGGTTCCCTTGAAGTCACCTAGACAAAGATTTTTGAGTAATGTTTTACTAAGCTGGCGTGAATAATTTGGATTTTTCTTCAGACCAACTTGTAAAGTAAGAAAATAGGCTTCCTTTATTTTCTCTTTAAGTGTGAAAACTCTTCTGAATTCAAAAGTATTCTGATCCAAACAATTTAGGTTTTAGACAAAGATTTGATCTGACTGATTTTATCTGAAACACTTTATTCATCTCCCAATAAAAACAGCTACTTCAAGAAAAAATTTTTAAATTAAATGTAAACCACAGAAATTACATAATTTCTTCATCTAGAAGATGTTTTTATTCATCAAACTCACTAAACATTAGGCTGAATCAGATGATGCCAATTTTGACACCTCTGTGAGTACATCACTGATCTGTATTCTGCCTGTGCATTCAATTCATTTATAAATGGACTCAAGCTTTTATTTTTACGAAGGTTAAATCAAAGAGGTAAGTGATACAGGCATAATAATAAACATGGACCAAAATAAATACTAAAAATATTCTACTTCTTGCAGGTCAGTTTGCTCATTTATTGTTATAGGCTTCCTTAGACTACACAAACTAGAAGTCCTTAGTCACATGAAAGAAAAGAACTTTGGATATGAACTAAAGGACATCTGGGTATAAACGAGGAAATAGCTAACTCTCCAGTAGATGATTACTAATATTTTTCATGAAATCTTAAAATATCACCCTGTGGCAAAGAGAAATTGCCAGGGTTTAAATTGGAAAGAACACTGAAACCACCATCTTGGAAACCATCACACAGTGAAAGCGTGTTCAGCTGTCCCACTGAATATGTTTAGCACATGTGCCTAAGGCTTTCCAGCATGAACTCCCTTAGGTCTTTTGCAAAGGCAGGACAATGGCAGCATGTGTTAAAAACATTTCCAGCTATTCCATATGCAAGGAAGCATTGCACCTGCTTAGATGTTGCTGAGTGTGGCCTTTAAAATCTTAACCATACTAGTACAGATGTTCTGGACTGGATTTTTGAAGTTTAGCTACATGTCCAATTAGCACAATTTACTACCTATTTGAACTCTCAAAAGAAATACAATTTTTTGTTCATGGTTGTTTAGTAATGAATTGAAGTATCTAAAAAAATGCCTGTAAGGCATACAAATCTCATTGACTTTAACTGGTTGAGATACCTTTTCCAGAATATTAGAAGGCAGAAGGTAATTGATTATCGTTCAGTGGCACATTGGTACAAAATTGAATCACTTCATGGGGTAGTCACAGGTTTCTGCTATGGAGTCATTATGTTTTCAGTTATGATGAGATGCCTGTTCAGATCATAAAGAACTCCAAATGAGGCAGTTACCCCACAGCAGTGATACAATGTCAGTATCTGGAACCAAATAAACATGACATGCACATACCCTGTACTAAATATGCATCAAGCAATAAATACAGCAAGCAACAGGGAAAGAACTGGAGGAAACTCAAGTTGTTGATTTTGTGATCAAAATTTAATCTAAATGGACTGCCTCCTTGTAGGAAGAAAAACTGGTTTTATCTGACTTTGAGCCCCTGGAAATAAGCATCTAATTTAGATTTATCATCTGGATTTATCTCCTCCTATAGTGAAGTGAAAAAGGTAGTGCTTTAAATGAAAAACCAAGTGTGTTGTACAGGTGGAATGAATTGCGTTCTGAAGGCCTCTCTCACTCTCATTCCCTACTAACTAGTACCGGAACCCGTAGACAACAGCTTATACAAAATACTTACGACTTCGGCAGCAAAACACAGGCAAGATGAAACCTATGAATGGAGTTTGGCTTAGTCTGTGATTTCCTTGCAGCCCCAAGAATGTCTCTGCCTGTGCCAAAGTGAATACAGTTGAAGAAGCCCTCTTTTGATTTGCCTGTTTAGTGAAGCTGCAGAGTGCCACTTGCCTCTTGTAGTACCTCCCACATTGTTGTGTTCGGTTGTTTTATAACAGGGTTGCGTTTGTTTTCTCAGCCCCACTTCTGCAGCAGTGATTAATGTCATCTTCCACCTGTCCTCCCACTTTGGATCAAAGGTCTACACAAATCTAATATATTAGAATTTGGCAAAAAGACAATCTTACTAGACTTAGTATCTAAGAAATCATTAATCACATCCATCTTTGTTCATAAGCCTTATTCAGATGAATGACCCTACAAATAGACCTCTAGGACAGCTGGGGTATTGTATTATTAAATGGCTGTAATACTCTTTTATTTTGAGCGTAACATCCAATAAAGTCTGTGTTCCAAATTGTGGAAAATCAGGGGAAATGGATGGGGACCTCCTGCAATATCTGCTTTTAGAATTCCGTAGTGTTTATATGCTGTTCATACAAAACAACTGTGTCGTGTAGATACCATGTTGACCTGCAAAATCTTTTAATAACGTATTTCTTCCTTTATTTTTTTTTTTCCAAACATGCAACTGTAATTTTGCAACCTCAGATAGGGTCACAGCTTTGTTTTGGAGCCTCCTCTATCTGCTTTCTCAGTTGTTACTAGGCAATTCAGAAAATAGTCAAGTTTTGCAACAGATTATTTTGAAAGAGGATATATATATATATAAGAATTTTAATTCCTTGCTTTCAAAGCAAGGGTCGTGGGTTCGAGCCCCATGTTGAGAGTAATGGCTTCCGGACCCCCTCCTCGCCTCTGCCCCGAGCATGATGTACTATGGAATGAAATACTTCCTTGGTCAGTGTGGGTCAGCTGTCTGAACTGTGTGTCCCAGCACTGCCTGTAGCGAGACAGGGAATGCAGCTGTAGTGTCAGAAGCAGAGAAAGACCTTGAATCTGGTGCAGGCATTCCCCAGCGCCAGCTAAGAACTGATCAGTGCTGCTCTCTGCATCCAGGAACAGCTTCCTAGCAGCCACGGTAAAGAGAGGTAACTCTTTCCTGACTGAAACCAGCATGATAGTATTTTATGCTATGGAGCTGATTAATACATTGCACAGGAGTATATATCTGCATAAGATATACAAAGCAAATACGTGCAGCAATTCAAAGAAAGAGAGATATGTTCATAACATCAGGCCAAGTAATTGATCTCTCCAGTAGTATTTGGAAGAAATATTGTCAAGGCTAGAGGAATGAATGCTACAATTAAGGAGGGCACACAAAGTGATGAGGCTGTAAAGAAAGAAGGTACCAGGGAAGCCTTGAGGATGGAAAAGCTGTCCTATTGAATGGTTCTGTTGAGAGACAAATAACATTTTAGTCTGAACAGAAAGAGGCCTAGAGGAGGGAAGTAGACTTATGGGGTCACCAGCATAGAGATATTAGTTGTGTCTGTCCTTGCAAATGAGATTACACAGAGCTGATGTGGAGATAAGAGAGAAAGACAAGAGAGGAAAAGTCTCACTGAATCCTCATGGACGAATTGGAAGAGAGAATACAGTAATATCAGAGGGATGAGCAAAAGCTCTTAGTAGGCAAGGCTTATGAAGAAAAACAGTGCTAGCTGTGTGGAAAGTGCCTGTCAGCTCAAAGAGGATGTGGTTCTGACATCTGGCTAAGAAAAATCTCTGGGGACTCGTGAAAGCTGTTCCATTGTAGTGCAAGGAACAGAAATTGGTCTAAAAAAGTTGAAAGATGATAGAATTAGAGGAAATAAACCACAGAGAAGAATCGCTGATGATGTGCTGAGTATATGTAGAGACTGGAAGTATGACTTGAGGAGAGACAATAGAGGTGTCTGAGGCTGGGGATTATTTACAGAATAATGCATTTTAGTATGGTGAGAAATTATGAAGAAAGTGTAAACGAAAGAATGAGTTACAAGATAGAGATCAAACAATCATCAGTCCTGCCAAGATTCATAGGTCATAAATGATTTTGGCCCAAACAATGACGATTCAAAGATAGAAATTAGGTCTTTTGCTCACAATCCTATGTCAACCATCTTATTCTTTCTAGTGCAGCTGTTGGAAACATCTTGTGATGTTGTGGGTATTGTGGACCTTTGCTTTGCTGAGAAATCCATTTCGGTTCATACCTTTCTCCAAAGTCTTTTCAGAAAAGGACCTGAGTTGCTTTCTCAAGTCTTTTCTATTCTGAAATCGCACTTGCCTCTCATTTTTTAATTTAATTTCTTTATATTTTAAAATTATGGTTTTTAAATTTTATTACATTATCAAGTATTCTCATAATAGCGTAGAACATGAAGAATATTTTAATTAATTATTTTATCACCAGTGTAATCAGCTATCTGATGTGGCTGGTTGTTTTCAGCTTGTTGTCTTATTGGTCAGACAAGTACCATATTTCCCTGTTGGTATAGTTGTAAAGCCTGCTAGAATTCATTGTCTTCATTGAGAGAGAAGGGATTTTAAACTAAAACTCCAGAGGATCTAAAATGTATCTGACTGCTGGGATCACTCTGTTGTACTTGTGAAACAGAATTACCACTCCATTCCTATTTGTCATCCTGTTCAGAATGAGTCATCCTGTCTCCTACAGCACTAGGAAACAGCTTGTTTTGACTGGACAATCTGCAGGAATAACTCTGCTGCAACAGGAGGCTCAGCGTCTCTCCTGTTAAATTTAGATAATTCCCTATTAATCACTTGCAGTTTAAGTAACTGCCCCATTGTTGCTAACAGATCACTAAACAGGATAGCTTCAATAAACATGTGACACCCCAGCTGCCATTATGCTTGTAAATGATGAAGAAAAAGATGAAGAAGAGATCAAGTTGTTCTATAAGCATAACAAGTAATGAAGCTCAGTTTTCAGTAGATGTGTGCTGTGTTTTTCACTGACAGCATTAATCCAGCTTTCTTGCATAACCTGTGTGGCTGCCTTCTTGCTTCCACATGATACCAAACCTCTATAACTCCCACTATACTCCCCTTGGTGGTACCACCCTGGGTACCACCAACTTATGCTTATGGCTCCCAGCTGGGCTGGGAGGTGGGGATGTGGCTGTGAGCTCCCAGGGTGCTGGAGGCTGGTTCTCTGCCCAAACTCACTGCCCTTTCACTGAAAGCACAGCTTGTCCTTCTCTGGGGACATTCCTCTGGCACTCTAACTCAGCCACTGACCTTCATGAAACTTATATGAACTTAATACATTTGAGATTTCTTGTCTCAGTCGAATCTGGTTGCAAATGGTGAGGTGGATAGAAAGTCAGGAAGGTAGGGCAGGGAGTCAGAGGCGATGGCTCGTTCCTCCAGAAACCTAACTGCAAATGAGAAACTAAAAACCAATGGGAAAAAAATAGTTGAATGCTACCTTCCCCATTTCTGTATTTCTTAGTGATTCTGAATGGGCAGCTTTTCACTCACCTTAATATCTGTGCTGATTTGCCCCTAAAGCAGATTGATCTGGAAAAATCATTTTTCTTTTCCTATTACTCAGTCATCCCCAAATCTCCACTGACTGCCAATTACAGTATTTCACTGGCAAACTACAAATCAATTTACTTTGTTGTTGTTGTTGTTTGTTTGGCTTTTTTTGTCTTCTGACTCAAGCTGAAGAATCTGGGTTTTGGCACTCCAGAGTTTGAAGGAATTGAGAGAGAAAGAAGTCAGCTTTGAAACATGTTACTGCATGGACTATTTTTCATTTTCCCAAATTTTCACTCTTAATCATACAAAATTCCCTGCACTGAGTCCTGACTTCTGCATCAAGGGAAAGAAGTACCAGGTAGTTGGTGGCCTGGACACAAGGTGCATTACTTTTATCTGCAGAGGGGAGCCATGCTTTTATCACGTCCTCTTGTCTCCTCATAGATGGTGTTAACTATGAGCTCCCAAGAACTCCAGAGGCCTGACTCCTTTTCCAGATGATAAAATGTGTTGACTGAGACCAGTCTGATGTCTTATATACAGTGTCTCTCTTTTTTCTGCCTCAGTTTTTCTGCATGTTAAAAATAAACATTTGTTTCCTCAGCAAGCCAATGAGATCCCAAGATCCTGGAATGGAAAGTAATATAAAAATTAATTCTAATCCTGTGTTAGGCCTATGTACTTGCACCTCAGCCAATCACATGGAAAAAAAGTTGCTAACACTTCCGCATTTATCTCCATACAGCCCCCGCGCTCTTGAGCAGGGTTTGTCTCTATGATGGAGTAAGCATCTACAGTGGGACCAGGGTTACCCCGCATCCTCTCATCACGCTCTGTGGTAATGAGCTCCCTGCCCCCGTCAGTGTCTTTGGACCTGTGCTGCTCAACTTCTACACTGACTCGCACATTACAGGCTTTGGATTCCAGGCAAGATACAGAGCAATTGGTGAGTAGCCACTGTCTTGTGCTGTGGGTGGAGGAAATACTCCTGTTGGATTGTGATTTGGCATAGGAAATGCTATACCTCACTTTTGGAATACCTTAGGTAGAGGTAGATGGTTCATATTCCTTCTGCACTTGCCCAAAAGAGCTCTCAGGATCAGGACACGGGACTGTTTGGTGCGTGCTGTCACTGACTGATGTGTCATCTCACAGTTCTCATTTCAAGATACTACATGGAACCAAGTCAGGAACTGAAACACTTCTCCTTTGCTCTAGAAAAGAAATACGACACGTTTTGGCAGGTTTGGGGGTTTGTTTGGCTTTTTGTTACAATGTTTAAGGAGAAACATCATCGTTTTTTAATCTGAGTTCGTTTAAAGGATTTTGCTACATACAGGAGGATAGTCTGATTCTCAAGTTATATTAAAACTTCATTATACAACATGTGAACCAGAAAAGGATCCTTAAATGGGTCCAGCTATAGGCCTCCATTTGTTGACCCCCTACAGTGGCAGGTATTAATATAAATAAAAATTAGTATCTAGATGTATTATTTTTGAATCATTTTTTAACCGAAACTTTGTCATTCATATGAGATCTCCTTTGTTTTAAAGAGGAAATATCTATTAGAAAAAGAAGTTTCTGAGTTTAGAATTTACATCTACACAAATATAAATATCCCAAAAATTTAATTTAATTTTCAAACCCGATTTTAATATTTTCTATGTATAAGTTGTAGAGGCAGTACACTGATTCTTGCAAGCTATTTTGTTTTCTAACTGCAGAGGAAAAATGGGAGTTCTTAACTTTGGTATTTCCCTTAATACATTACTTGTGGTCAAAGGCACAGCAAGAAGCATAAGGCTAAATTCTTTATATGAAATGAATGGCCTGATACAGATAAGAGAGAGGGAATGGCACTGAAAAATGACAGGGTGCAGTTACTCATGGAAAAGACCTTCATAGCAGCAACTGACTTGAGTGAGTTATCTGACTTGTGACTTCTGACATTTGAGAAAGATGACTGCAGCCTTCTTAGCTTGTTGCTGTATACAAAGCAGATTCTAGCAATTAACATTCCTCTTCCCTCTAGTTGTATTGTTTGCCGGGGAAAAAAAAGAGAAAGACTTCCCCCTCCTAGTGTAGAATAGTGCTAATTCTTTATCCTCCCAGCTCCTGGCCTTTATCTGCCAGTGCTGCAGACCGCCGGCTGAGGAGCCAGGGGCTCTGTGTGCAGCAGCACCCCATATGGGACTGCCTTTGTTAAGGTGGAGGCCTGCGTAATGGCATGTCCTTTAACACATGAAAAGCTGTGTGTGGCTTTAAGCTATCTATCAACAGGACGCAGGGAAACGTTTTTTGCCAAGTTAAGTTTATAAAATAAGGGCTGAAGCTAATAATGGAGATTAGAGTTGGTTTTATAATAGTTTTTGTTCCCTCAAGCACTGAAGCTGGGAACAAACATCAGCCACATCCTGGACTGATCAGCTTCCATGGTGTGCAACCCTGAGAAGCCAAGCAGTGCCTTTAGGACACAGCTGCAGAGTGTACACAGCTTGCTGCTCAGCCAGAGAGCAAGCATGCAGTCCTGCATCCCAGCCACCCCTGCTGCTGGTGAGTCCCAGCACAAGGCGAGGTGGGGAACAGTTCCCATGGCTGGTGACACCTGGGGACTCCTTGCTACCTTTCTGCACAGAACAAATGCTGCAGGGATGCCCTAGCCCTGCCGGGTGGTGGTGAGATGGTGAGGCTCTGCGTACAATTATTCCAGAAAAGTCAAGGGCAGGGCTGTGCATCCAGTTGTGGCTGCTTTTGTGCCAATGCCAAACTCCCAGTGGCTTCCATGGGGCCAGGAGCTGGATGGGGGAATTTCTTGTATTGCCTTGCCAAGGCAAACCTGGCCCATGTATCAGCCAGGTTTGTCTTGGCAAGCTATTATGGGTGCAGAGCTCTGCCAGATACGCCTGACAGCCTGCTCTGCGTGGGGCACCCTCCCCATCCTGCTGCTCCCTCGTCCTACAGCAGCATACTTGAAATCAGGGTCAGGCTTGTACTGCAAATATGGAGCCACTGACATTTGGTATGGACTAGTAACAACCTGGTACTTCGATACTGACTCTAGTCTTCCACTGCAGAGTACACCTTGATAGACATCTCCACATCTAACAGTTCTAGGCATGACAGTGAATACTGCACCTAATTTATCAAGGGCTTTTCTGTCCTTATGGCTAAAAGAGGACTAACAAAAGCTCCTGCAAAAATTAGGAGAATGAGGACCGAGCTGGTATTCAGACAGTAATCACTCTTTTTTCTGTTTCCCTTACAGCTTGTGGTGGCATTTTCAATGGCTCTGTTGGTGTTATCAGCAGTCCAGCCCATTCAGTTCTTGATTATCACAACAACATGAACTGCTCATACTACATCACAGTTGGGAACGGCAAAGTAGTGGCCCTCAAGTATGTAATCCAAGTTCAGTTTGTCATCAAGGGGGCAGGGAGGTCTCTGATTCCAGCTGAAGTCAGCAATTATTGACAATTTTCTGTCTTTCCTTTTCCAAGGGGAAAGCTGAACTAAAATGTGAAATAGTTACTGAAGCCACCTTTATCAACCTCAGGCTCCTGTGTATTTTTCTCTGTAACTTGTTACGTGCAGAACATCACCACAACTGTGACTTCCCACTTCGGTTACCAGGAGGTCTAAGAAATTGTAAAAATGCAGCTCATGCTTTTAGTTAAATTCTGTCAGCCTTTGAAGAGCTATGAGACTCCTGTGAGTTGATATAAGAAAAAAAATAATTCTTTTAGAAGGCTGATCCTCACTTTACAGCCCAAGTGATAATACCCACCCAGAACGAGTATACTGCTGAGTGTGTGCTGTGCTGCCCAAAAGAAGGATATGGCCGCCACAAAATCTTGCCCTGAGAAATTAAAAGACAAGGAAATTGCAGACTGAGCAATTTGCAGAAGCGAGAGAGGGTACGATTGCACAGGGCAAAACTGCTGCTTCACAGAATGCTGAGGCGTGCTGAGATTTTGCCTTGCAAGAGGCCCGGTGGGTGAGGGTCTGGTTGGCTGGGGTCTGGGTTGGGGCTGGTTGGCTGGAATGTTTTCCCATGCAGTTCTGCTTGCTTGTTCCTGAAGAGAAACGTCTTGTGGTATCTGTATATGGCTTTGGATATTGCTATTACTTGGATCTTTCCTCAAGCACTAAAATGACACATAACACAGAAATAGAAATGGAAATGTGATACCTAAAGCTCCAGGTGTATTTTACAGGTTCAACAGCTTCCAGCTCGAAATATCTCCCTCCTGCTACAAAGATTATGTGGCTGTGTATGATGGCTCAGACACCCATGCTCCTCTCCTTGGGAAATTCTGTGGCTCACAACTGCCCCCGAATATTAAGAGCTCCAGTAATAACCTGTTCCTGGTGTTTAACACTGACTTCTTTGGAGCAGACAGGGGATGGAAAGCGTCTTTCAGGGAGACATTAGGTAAGACTATTATCAGACTTGTAACCCCTGGAATCTGCTGGTGAGTCATTTCCTTTGGGGTGAAGCAGTTATGGTCTCACTAGGGGTGCTGGAAACAGAAAAGCATTTCTGATTTTGTCAAAATCGAGTGAACTAAGCAAAAGACCAGGCTACTGGGATCCCTGCATTCTAGCCCTGGTTCTGAAGTGATTCCTTTTCTTCTTTGCTAACCTTTTCCTGCCTCTCTGAGGGCACAGGCATTTCTTGGGTGACTGAAGGCTTAGCAGCACCCAAAGACTCTCTCATTTGGAGAAAATCTGGCAATACTTGAGAACTCTCATTCTTCTGTAGTCAAAGGTTGGTGGTGTGCTAAAGATGCCTCCTTTCCATCTATCCTCGATTTCCATTTCCTTGCAGTTCACCTCACATCTTTTTAAAAACTCAAGTGTTAAGTTCAGTTAAGAGTGAGATTTCCCCCAGGCACCACTGTGCTATCTCTACTGATTTTTGGGATCATTCTGGTTACCTGGCCATCACATAAATGGGAACATATTAAGAAGGCGCCGGATGTTAAATGTTTTGATGGACACAAGAGTCAGGGGCAAAGCTTGATTATTGCCTTAAAAAAAAGGTATAAACCACTAGTCTGTTTTTAAGATCAAAGTGTAAAAGGAGATTTTTACCTTCTTGTAAAACCTGAATTGTTTATGGATGATAAACAACAAATTGTTATTACACATAAATAGATTTCATGTCATCGCTACTAGTTTCCTGTGTAATTAACTCAATGTTTTTGTGATCTAGAAAGAAGTAATTGTCCGGTTTACAGAGCTGGCACTCAGACAGTTCAGAATGAAAGGCTTTTGTGGCAGAACATAGTCTTCTGCTGAGTCATTGAATCCCCTCCCAGCCCCTAGCCAGCAACTTTCTCATTTGATACAGTCTGAAAAAGTATTTACAGATGAGGAAAATAACTGGTTCTATGGGCTTTGCCAAGAAAAATATTCCCACAGAACCTCATGGTCATTACTATTATTAACTCTTCCTTTGCTTCACTCTAATTGCTACAAGAATCTATAAGACCACTCCTGTGGACTGTTACTTCCAGTAACATAATGTGGCTTCATGCTGCTGTCTTTAAACCGTTAGGGATCAGTTGTCAGAGAGCCCCTGCAGCCTGTGTTCATGTTTCCAGGGTGAGATCATCAGGAACTCCCCCAGATCTTGCTCTTCCTGTTGGCATACAGTCAAATTTTTTAGCCACTGTCTTTAGACTTATTTGTGCAACTTGCCAGAGATTCTGCCTAAGCACACAACAGAACACAAGCCAAGCTCTTCAAGTCAGTACCATGTCTGATAATTTCCTGGACTGAGGAGAAGCCAGTTATGAATGAATTTTGACATCTATTAGGCTAGGTATTTGAGGGACATTTCTGCAGGCTCCCAGGGAAAGGGAGGTTGTGGTGTTGCATGAGTTAGTCAGGAGCAGTGGAGTTGCAAGATGGAAAAGATGGCCATGCAGAGATGTGGGTTATGTGACAAAGAGCCCATGGTGGTGAGGTGCTTAATGGTAGGTCTTTCTCCACTGTGGGAAGGAAGCCACAGGAAGTAAACCACACAGCTGTTAGGAAGGATCCTGACAGTCCCATGCTAGTACAGAATAGCCAAAAAGTAGAAAAGTTTATTATTAAAAGGAAAACATGACTCACAGTCCTATACATGTTTCCAATTTGACTTGTCTAAAACATAGAGCCAGCAAAATCTGTGACACATCTTTGTACTGTGAAGTCTGAGATTCTGCTTCAAATGATAGAGAATAAAACCATGAAGACTGAAAAGCCTGTTATTCTAAATGGTGCTTTAGAGAAGCTCCCACATGTCTGTCAAAAGATAAAACCCATGTGGTTTTGTAAAAGTACAAATGCAATCAGATGACAATTAATAATGATAAATCCCTTGGATAAGAAAGATGGTATCTGCAGAGAAACAAGCAGCTTCATTCTCTGTTGGATGACAATGAGCACATTATTCTATAGTTACCCTGGGGAAGCACAACTGGATAATGTAATTATCGCTCTCTGTTTGATGTTGTAAGTGACCCTGATTATGTATTGGAAAGAAGCAAGCAAAAACAGTAAACCCATTTGTAGCAAACCAAACTAAACTATTTCCTTTCCTCACAAGCTCTTCCAATTTCTTTCCTGATCAGGCTTCTTTCTCTCATGGGTACTGCCAAACTCAAGGGTTATCTACTGTTTCTCTCTTGTGAATTTTATTAGTAGGGAGTCAATCTGAAAACCGTTTTGGTGGGAGGGAAGAGAGAAGATGAAGTAGGAATCTCACAGAAGACTTGCAAGATTAACACTAACCAGACATTCAAAGAGTGGAACCCTGCAATTTGTGTAGCAAAACATGTTCTGTTTTAAGTAAAACAGTTTGGTAGTATCACTGATCCTGCACCCACCAGAATATTGAAGGTCCTCCCACTAGTCAGAGGAGGGAGACTAACAGAAAATATGAAATATTATTAATTTATATCTTGTTTTTTTTGACACGCCTTTTCTTTCACCATGCTATTCCATATGCGGCACAGGACCTTGTTAAGTGCACATTTCACAGGCAGCATTCTTTGTCACAGTCAGCTCTGTATCACGGTCTGGTCGAGGCAGGGGAACATATGGCCCTTGTTGTCGTGGTTCAGGGGGTTTATAATTTCACTATCTCTGCTGCTAAGTTTGGATGCCACCTGGCCTCGTTTTCGGTGTTGCTGGACATGCTCTCAGGCTGAGCTGGTGAACTGGGCTGACTGGAGGATCCCAGCCTGCTCAAAGAAAGATTTGTGGAAAGACAGACTCCTCTTATCTTTGTTACCACTGACCTTCCTTCTGCCTTTGTTTTCAGTCTATAAAATGAGAATTACACCTCCTTTCCACAGCGAGTGTGTGCTCCTCTAGGCAATCAATAAAAGGATGAGAAGGGATAAATCAATACCAGCTTAAGGCATTTGCTTATGAGATGTCTCTGTGAAGGAAGGAAAGATAAGATCTCTCCCCAGAGAATTAAGTCTGTGTGTACTGAGCTTGTGGCTCTGCCAAAGATCTCCTGATTACCTTTTCAGCTGACGCCAGCTGACAGGGACGGAGCCTGCATGTACCTCTGCCATCCTGGCTGTGATAGCAGGGTCTTTGTGCTTTGGTGATAAACTGAGCTGCTGCCTATTCCCATCCAGCAGTGGTGTGACCCTCTCACCCCCATTTGCAATCCCTCTGAGGCTTATGATACAAAGGCTGAGAAGACATATAAGGGTTTGGGTTTTTTTCTTATTTTTAGAGCCACCAACCCCTGCCGGGAGATGTAGCTGTGACCTTATTAACATCATTTTTGCTTGCAGCTCTCTCTGGTCATGTACATAGCTCCATTGTCTCAGTAATGAAAAAAATATAGCACATTTGGAATGACTGGAAAAGGATCTAGGGGTTTTCTGAAAGGCAGGTCTGCTCATTGAGGCTGCCCAAGGAAACCACTTGAATTTACAAGAAGCAAAGTGTTACACGTAGTTAGATAAGCGGCGTGAGTCAGAAAGATCTTCCTGAGCTTCCTTCATACAATACAGTCAAAACTGAAACAGAGTTGGGAAGGTGGGGAAGGTGGGATGGAGGAGGGCAGGAAGACTGTCTGCTTTTTCTCTACAGCCCTAAATCCTGCTTGACTTCAAGCTGTAGCCAGCTCTTTCCCCTCCCCTTTCTTATACTCTCTCTTGTGAGCGTTCAGGAGAAATTCACAATTATACTTCGTGGAAGAGCACCTGGTGTGCTGTATTAATGCCACTGTCGCCCCTTGTTTGCACTGTCTCAGGGCTTAGGAGCTCATGGGTTGCGATTCTACTGTGCTAGACACTGCACAAGCAGAATAAAGCAACAATCTGATGTCACAAAGAGGTTATGATTTAAACCCAAGACAAGGAAAACCAGATGGCTATAGACAGGCAAGAAGAATAGGGTGGCAGCAAGGAGAAAATTAGTGATGTAGGCTCCTTGGCAGAAAAAATGCCTCCAAAACCTTTGGCAACTATTGGATTGTTGGAATGTGAAGTCCTTAAACACCCTATCTTCTGCATTGTCCTCAGTTTGCCCAGCTTTTCCCTCAAGGATCCCTCCATCCTTTTATTCAAATAAGCATTTCTATTAAATGAATATTTATCATTTTACACAGGAAAAAAATCATAAGCGAGTAGAGTTTAGAAGAAGAACAGTTGGAAAAAGAAATCTCTGATATACCAGAAAAATGCATTAATAGGTAATTTACATAAATAATCTAGTAGGCATATCATCGAAATAGATGATAATCTCTATGTTTTCCTTCCTGACAAAATGATCTGTAACTTACCTGAGAAATTACACAGGGGTATCTGTCTTCCCTTATTCTATTAGCAGTCTATTGAATTACTTGTTTCCTGTTTGGAATACAATACACCAAGTGTCTGTCACTAATGGGTTTACTGTTATGCTCTCCCCTAATGAAATGAAAGTGTACTTTTAAAAAATGCATCCAGTAGAATTTTCACAACATTTTCATGCTATTTTATTTTATCAACACAAAACGTTGCTTAATACAGGTCTAAATCCAGTCCTGCCCTGCAAACTGAAAGCCTGGCTCGCTCTATGTTCAGTTCCTAGGTGCAGATTTTCAGCAGTGCCCAGCGTGCACAGCTGCTGTGGAGTTTTTTTGGGTTGTTCAGAATTGCTGGGAAAAAAAAAAAAACAAACCAGTTCTGAATGGGCAATATAATGTGTAAAATATTGGTTGAGTTATTCTATTGCATAGGTCAGGCTTAGGTGTTCTTCTGTGAGTCGTTTCTGAATTCTTACACCAGCAGCAGCAATTCATTGCACTGATTTATGTAAATCATGTCAGCACCGGCTGTGGGTGGCAGCAGGCACCTATGCAGACGACAGCAGTTATGTGGTGTTAGGGCCTGTTAGGTGGGACAGGACTCTGCCCAGCTGAGCCTCACGCTTCCTGCAAATCTTTCTCCTGCCAGCAAAATTTCTTTGAAGATTGACTGTGGCATGAGAACGCTGTTGCATCTTCTCTTGCCTTTGGAAAAGCAGCAGTGCCTGGCCAAGGTTTCACAGCCTCTTAGGACTGGTTTCCATAGGTGTATCTCAAGATATCCAGCCTGGACTTAGAACCTAGTGCTGCACCAGGTCTGGATGAGAAGCAAATTGCCTGAAACTCACAAGTCTTCTTGCAAAAATTTCTTTGGGCTTTTGCTTCACACAATTTTTTATCAAATATAGAACACATTAATATTACACATTTCAGACTCATTACACTGTCATACCTTAACTATTATTAGCTTAATCTATTAATTTAATGAATAAATCATGTCTAATCTTTTCTTGATAGTCTGAAAATAAGAACATCTGTAACAATCTCAGAATACATGTTCCTAAGTCACAATTCCTGGTCTGTTTCTAAATGTATTTTGGGACTCAAATACAAAAATATGCATCAGCTTGAAATCTGACTAAATTTAGAAAGTACTTGCAGGGTTGAAATACATCTTTTCTGAAAAGAATGCAACTGTTAGGCTAAGGAGTTGTCTACAAATGCCTCTTGGAAGTGTCAGTTGTTAAACTCCTGTGACATTTCTTCTCCCAAAGCAAAATGAATAGAAGCAGTTTGCCTACTCAAACTGGACAGACAAGAAGAGAGGTAAACATTTAAATAAGACATTTCTGGCTGTTGTGAAAAAATGAAGTGAAAAATTATTTCCAGACACAGCGATTAAATATAACCTTGTAGTGACTAAATGGTTAAAAGGCAGTGGGTTATTCAGCTCAAAGGTGCGTCACACAGCTGTCGGTGAACTCTCTGCTGTCAGGGATTGTCTTGTCTTGACTGGTCAGTACTTCTTCAGCTGACAGTCTGTATTCCAGTGTGTGCAAACAAAGGTGAGGGGAAACTTGTGACTGACATCGCAAGAGAGATCTGCAGAGGCCTGAGCTGCTGTGGTGCCAGCAAGTCCACTAATGCAGCTTTAGAAGGTACCAGAATGAGGCCAGACTACGTCTGCCTCTGGTGTCCCCAGCAAGCATCGAGAAGCTGGGTAGGACGGCACACACATTACAGCTTTGTAGAACTGGGGCCAGCTTGGCACAGAGCATGTCTGGACTGTTACATCTAGGATCAGCCAATAGTCTAAAACCAAGAATATGAACTTCGTCTGACTGCATTTGTGAAATCCTGCTAAAGCAGGAGGCTGGGGCTTTCCAGTCCTAAATGTCACTGCTGGAACCACTGCCAGGCCAAACCAGTCAAAACCCCTTTCTGTGTAAAGGTTAGGCTGAGGACTAAGAAGAGCCCTGTGCTTTCAGAAGTCTCCTAAAATCCCACAGGCACTGTGGTGGTGGCTGGCACTGCTGCCAGGGTCCTGCTGCCACGCAAAGCCACGATGCCTGTGGAGTGATTGCCAAACATGGGAACAGCTCTGCTCAGCTCGGGAAGGTTTACACACCTTCACGCTCAGCCGTGAGACGAAGTGTGACAGTACAGCTCCTCACTCCAGCCCTGTATCCTTCCGAGCCATGATCCAAACACGCTCTGAGCTACTTACTACAGCCACAACTAGTCCAGCCATTCTTCCGCACTGGAAGTAAGACCTGTGGGTAAAGAAGCATTAGTCTTGGCAGAGTTAATCTTTGCTTATTCTGATTTTTAGTTCAGTCAGAGGGAAGCCTAGAGTTGCCAGGGATGCTTCTAGGTGAGACCAAATGGGACTCAGAAATCTGGGAGAGGATTTTCATTACTGTTCAGGCAGAACTGGAATAGTTCTTTGAACTTTGCTTCCTTCTGGCAGACGTTTGTGGTGCTCATTTAGTGAGAAGGGAAGGGCAGCAACATGAGTTTGTTGTGTTTTGAAATGTCATTGGTTTAGTTGTTTCTTAAAGATTTAAAACTATTCAGTATGCCCCCTTTCATTGCATCCCTACCTGTATAAAAGAACCTTATCCCTGGCTGGGCTTCAAAGGCGGGCAGCTTCAAAGATTCATCTTTGTTCCATATCTAGAGGATGTAACTCTTAACGGAGAAGGATGTGCTAGCTCTCTGAGGTAATTATTTTTATTTGCCACAGGGAACCTTCAATTCTTTCTTTTCTGAATGGTCCTTCAGCCTTTTAGTTTTGTTAATGCTTCCCAGCAAAAGCAATTAGTGATGACAGTGTGTGCCCTAGTTATCCGGATAATTTGTGTTCCCTGGCAAGCTGTTAATGAAGAGGACAAGATTGCAATAAGATTTATGGTGACCTTCTGAGTTTTGTTTTAAATAAGAAAGCAGAGACTGAAACAACATAGTCAGCCAAGTAGTCAGTCCATCTGCTCACACACAAATTGTTCTATGAGGTACATTTCTCATCATTTTTGTCAAGTTTAGCTTTTAATATATGTGAGAAATGCTCGCAGGCCAATAACTTCAGCTCAGGCAGGATCGCAGTGAAGCAGCATTTTATTGGCGATTGCAGTGGTGGGTGTCTTCCCCCCTAGCAGGAGAGAGAGAGGGAGAGCACTTAAAAGCAACAGAATAGGTCTTAAATACCCTAGTTCCTGAGGCGTTCAGCCTCCTCCCCTGTTTCCTCATTGGCCGAGTACTCGAGGTGCACAGCCTACCCGACACATGTTTCTATACTTTTGTACAACTTTTAAATGATTTATTTTTAAGGAAAATATGTTAACACTTCGGTATGTCTTTGTTATATCTTGTTCTGCGATTCCATATCTTGTTCCCAACCTCTTATTTTTTAATGTTTTCATTCTGCTGAGATGGTGATCTTTCTTTTTTTTATCTGACCTTGCCAACTAGCCCTTGCTCAGGAGGGTTAAGAACAACAGCTCATGCAAACATAGGATAAAACTGAGGCCTAGGACCCATCTGCAGAAACACAGAAAGTTAGCTTCCAGGACTGGAATTTTCCATCTGCAAAACCACAGAAAGTTAGCTTCTTACATTATCTAAGAATCTATTCTGCAAATTAACAGACTTCTCAGTCCCAGATTTTACCTAAATTTTAGCTACAACGTTTTCTGGCCGTGTTAGGCAGTGATGACCATCATCCCATCAGTGATCGCCCGCAGGCTGGATGGGTACTATTTGGCCTCCTGTTCAGAAGTGGTGCTGATTTTTAGAATGATGAGTTGTGTCCTGGCTAAAATGCAGTGCAATAGTGTTTCTCTTAGCAGACTTCCCTCCTGTCAAGCAGTTGGTTCTTTGTTTACTTGTGGGTGTTCCCGCGATCTGCACAGCTTCACTATCCTGTAAGTTCTGGTGGCTGCAACCAGATGTAACATTGTTCAGTACTGAAAACCACCACGATGGAAAGATTTTTCAACAAGGGCCGCTCTTTATTTGGCTTGATGAAGGGCTACGTGATCTCGGGTTGGCTTCCAGTCTAGCCGTTATTTATAACCTACTGTCCTGTAAGCATTTGACTCAACCCCAGCTGAGCAGGCTAAGCATTGTGAAAGCTAATGATGAAACCTCATCTTTATTAACTGTAAATCATGCTTTTAGTTATCTCCCCTTGGACGCTAATGCTGGCTATACTAGCTAGAATTTGTTTTCTGATAATGAGGATTTGGCCTGTTTCTCTCACTGTCAGGTCTATTGAAGAGCTGTACACATACAGGTCACCCACATCTGTATTTTTTGTCATCTAAGCTGACTCTATAGCTGCACAGCTAGCAGTGAAGTGCACCATTCCAAAGGTCCAGATATTTGATATCCAAAACCAGGACAATCCGACATCACTGAGAGGTTCCCTGTTGCGTGGCTCTGTGGCAATTCCCTGACTCCTGTCGCAATGGTCTGACTGACGCTTCTGCAACGCTAACCCTGAAAAGGGTGATGGGGGACTGACCCATGTATCACTCCAAATGCAATATGGCAGGGCTGGATGGTCAGACTGTGAGCTGTACCTAATGATTTCAGCTTAAGGTTACGTTGAGCAGGCGGTGTCCAAAATGCTGTGCAGTAAACGGCTCCAGCAAGATTGTTCCAGGGGGACTGGAGGCTGAAGCCAGCGAAAAATACAGTGAAGCTGCACTCTTAGGGCCCAGGCACCCTCCTGTCTGACATTTTCCTCCTTCCTAGACTACTTGTAAGAATGTGATTTATTGCTCAAATTTCCCTCACTGTTGTTCTCGGCTTCTGCAGTGGCATTGGCATGAACCCACACACTTTTCCAAGTTTCTGACTTCATTAACAGCCCACAAAACTGGACTAGAATCTATTAATTCCTGACTTTTTCACTTTGTGAAAAGTTTCATTTGTTCTTTTTTAGCTATAGCAAAAGCTTAAACCTCATATTATTAAGATTTTGGTTTTAAGCAAGCTTCTTTTTAGGGTGGGGCTTTTCCGGCTTTGGTTAGGAGAGCAGGACAACATTTAGCCTTAGTCACTCTGGTTTAACCATTTCAGTCTTGCAAGACAGGGCTCTCTCCAACCCCGTGTTACTGATGCAATCCTGATACTTGGATGCTGATTTTTCACCACAGTGATCTTTCGTAATAGTGTAGCTCAAATAGGGCGCAGTTTTATGTGACTGGAAATATATCAGCGTGTAAAGGTTAAGTCGCCGTATGTCAGCCAGACGGGCATATTTTACACAAGCAGATGAAACTCCGCTCATGTGGCTTAACCACAGCTGTAGTTTTGTTTATTATCTAATTCTCCTAAAAGGATCCACGGTGGGAGACAACAGGCTGCTTGCAGTTCCCACTTTGCTCTGTACAGTTTACAAAAACTCTGTCTCAGACTCATAAGCAAGAATGTGAACCATACTTTATTTGAATTCCTGAGTTAGATAAATGTCCAGGAGACCCTGTAGAGTCTGGGGGAGGAAGGATAAAGAAAATAAACTGTTCAGAAATACTAGCCCTGTCCAACATCTGGAAATCAAACTACCAAAAAAAAGGGAAGTAAAAAATATATCCCTCCTGACAGTCTGTATTTTTTAGATGCAGTAAGAGGGCTCTGATCTTCTAATAACTGCTTTTTTTCCAAAAGTAGCTTCTTTCCATGCAACTGAAAACCTTATATGGTTCAAATTTTCACAGCAAGTAAGTACAGTAAGGGCCTTAGTTAGCTCCGTCTGTGGGATCCCAGTGAAAAGCAGACTTCTTTCCAGAGGGGTTGTAAGTTCCCACCAAGCAAAACGCTTCCAGAAGTAAATCCCTTTTAGCTAGATTCCTGAATATGAGTCTGGGTCCCAGCGTCAGGCAGCCAAATTTAGTCCCTCCAGGACGAGGTCTTATTGCCAAAATAAGCAACTTCATTTTTAGCCAGATTTTCAAAGTCAACAGCCCAGTGCCCCCTACTGTCTAAATATCCTTACTAGCAGGTAAGAGTTACATTAGGTG